>NC_134458.1:52914941-53214941 GCF_047948215.1 Lycorma delicatula
TCAAGCGATTGAGAGTGTAATACATGCCGATGATATATATATATATATATATAAATAGTATGATTGATAATGCAATAACTGGTAAATATTTACTTCTATTGTAAGGTCACGGCTTTAGTTTTATATCAGTCCTACAAGGCTTACAACTGGTATGTAAAGACCACATTGCTATCAGAATAAGAAAACCATTAAGTGTGAAAATTATGATTTGGAAATTCATGATTTTCCAAATCATGATGTAGATATTACAGATCATTCATTGATTAAAGTAGTACTTCATAATATTTGTCTTACAAATAATAAAATTAAGGATAATGTTAGTAAAGTTTATAGGAATATTGATAAGTTAAAGGAAAAAACTTTTTCTATAAATTGGAGTAACGTCTTCGAATCAGAAGATGTAGACAATGCATATAACTTATTTTTTAATGTCTTTTCTGAGTGTTTAAATTCGGCAAAAAATATATATACATGTAAAACTAAATATAATACCATAAAACCATGGATAAATGTTAATCTAGTACGTAGAATCAGTAATTTTATATGAAATGAGTTCAGTATGAAACAAGTAATGAGGAAGTAATTAGTATTATTAAAAGCATGAAAAATAAAAAGTCAACAGAAATAGATGGAATAAAAATTAATATAATAAAAGAAGTTAATGATATTGTTATTTAATGTCTTTACTCATTTGTTTAATTTGAGTATGAGCCAAGGTAAATTTCCCTCTGTATTTAAAAGATTTTTTTTTGTTGTACCTGTTTTTAAGAGTGATGATAAACAAAATATTAATAATTACCCATCTATTTCATTATTACCATGATCTCAAAAATTCTAGAAAACATTATAAAAATTAAGTTAATGAACTTCCTTCAAAAAAAAATTTTTTCAGGAAAATTCAATATGGTTTTTGCAAAGAAAGAAATACTGAAGATGCTCTTTTGAACTTTTTGTCCAATATAATTAAAGGTAAAATCAAAGGTCAACAAGTGGCAAGTTTATTCTTGCATTTAAAAATGGCCTTCAATTTTGTTGATCATAGTATTTTGCTTGACAAACTATGGAAAGCTGAAATAACAGGTCAGTGCAATGAATGGTTCAAGATGTATTTTAGAGGAAAGTGGCATCAGGTTGTATTAGAAGAAATGAGTTCTCATGGTACTGTTAAGTATGTACGGTATCCCACAGGGTTCTGTACTTTGATCTATTTCATATATTATGTACATAAATGATTTATGTTGTGGAAAATTTAATGGTAAAGTGACAACATTTGTAGTGACACTATTAGATTATAAAGCTGAAAGTGTATACAAAATAAGGAAAAATATTGAAGAAGACGTGAGAATTAGGTGATGTTAATCAAAAACAGCTTAAGTTTAAATGTAATAAAGACAAATTAAATAATTTTCATTTAAAATATCTGCCAACAAAGTTATACGACACAAAATATTACAATTTAAACTTAATACAAACAAAAATTGTACGTGTCGAACTACACCACAAGTAAACCGCAAGTATTTTTTTTATTGTTAAGTATCTGGAAGTAATTTTAGATGTGAATCTGTCTTGGAAGGAACTATATAAATAAATTTTATAAAACAAATAGGATTAAGTATAAATAAATTTTATTTCTTAAAGAATTTTTGTACAACAAAGTTACTAAAGATGTTGTATCACTCTTTAATAGAATCGATATTAATGTATGGTATAACCTGTTGGGGAGGTGTGTATTATTCTAATATAAAGCCATTATTAGAAGCCCAAAAACATATAATATGAATGATTTCTCATAAAAATAGATTAAGTGAATCTTTTCCACTTTTTAAAAAACTTAATATCCTAACCTTAAGATATTTACGTGATTTTAGAACCCTGAAAATTTTTTATAAAAGGTGTAATATGTGTAGACTAACGCACACATATTCAAGAGTCATTTAGGTAGGAATGATACATTTTTGTTACCTTTGCGAAAATTGAAACTGTATAGACATTTTTATTCATTTGTGGTTCTGAAGTTGTACAGTTTATTACCTAATAATATAAAGGAATCAAGAAATTTTAAAGCAGCATTTCTCAGGCTGGGGGTCACGATGATATGAAAGGGGGTCGTGAAATTAGCCTACAACTTTACACATAAGCAATAATGAAATCATTTTGTGAGAAAAAAATCATTTACTATAAACATTTTACTTAATTTATGAGTACAGATGTAAAGAAAATAAAATAATGAGATTGTTGCATTTGTTTTTCATTTAGAAGTTTCTCCATACATGGATCTATGTTAGAAACGTACAAAAGCAGATTGTTTTGAAGAGACAAAAAAACGATTCCTATATTTAGTTTTTAGCGAAAAACCCTTTTTACAGGGGTAAGACGAAAGTTATTAATATTTTCAATGCTTCTGTGACTAAATTTTCACATTCACTTTGACATGCAAGCCAAAAAATATGTAAATCTTCAGCTGTGAATTGTAGATGAAACATTTTATTGGCAGACATTTCGATAAACTGGTCATGAATCTCAACTGGTAACTTAGCAACAACATTTTCACTAAATGGATTCAATACCCATCTCTTCAAGAAATCATTTTTATCTTCTGGGAAATACTCCAACTGAATTTTTAGCTCATGCTATCCAAACTGTGGTGAATAATAGTGTCTTCTTCACCCAAATTTTTCTCAATATAATCAGAAGTGAGCAGAAGCATATAAAAATGTTTGCTTTGAAGATGAATAATCTGATATCAAGCTTCTTAATGAAAGCATAAACTTTGTCTGTCATTAAGAAAATGTTTTTATCACATCTTTGTAAAGTCACATTCATCATTTAAATGCAAAAATACATCAACTAACTAAGCTAACAGCAACATATACTCATTATTCTGTAAAAACATTGATAATGGCCTTTGTTTACTCTGGAAAAATATTATTAATTCATCTCGCAATTCCAATAACTGGGTTAACACTTTCCCCCGTGATCACCATCTGACTTCTGTATGGAAAAGAAGAGATTTTTTCTTTTCAACCATTTCATTGCATAGTTTAGCCCGACTTTTAATAAAATGAACCATTTTTACAGCTTCACAAAGAATCTGTTTGAGATTTTCAGGCATATTTTTTATGCCAATAGCATGTCTGTGAGAGAAGCGTGCATCCACTCCGCCCTTGATATAAGAGGATCTAATAATTTTTCCAGAAAGCCACTGTTCTTTCCTGTTAATAACACATAGTTGATCCTGAGATTTCATTAAAAATTCTGAACTCTGCTAAAAAAATAATCTCATTATATATTACAACAAGAAGCTTAAATAGAATTAATGTTATAAATACTACTGGGTAATTATTTCAGCTGTGAAGAATTTTCTTTTTAACTTCTAATTATTGCCACTGATTTCATTGCATAGTACTTATATACTAATGAAAAAAATGTTTATCACTTTTTTTGACAGTCTATTCTCAAAAACTACTGGTCCTATATGCTAAAATAAAATGCTAGATTTTTTTTTTTATACACGATCATTTTTTAAAAAGACCTGAAGTCTATAGATGTGTAATCAGGAAAAAAGTTTTTGTAAATGAAATCTATGAATTCTCTTATTTTTACATTAGTTACAATCCTAATTCTATTTTGACCCTCATTAAAGATACTATCAGTTGTTAAGTAAAATCTAAGCAACACCAATAAAGTTTACTAAATGGAGTAAAACAACAAATTCTTTTTGTATAAATTTGTAAACAACAGAATTATATCCCTTCACAACATACTTATGAACAGTTAGTAAGCAGCAAGGAGATGAATCTAAAGACCCTAAGTTGTAAAAATAAATAAAGCATCCATTTGGTTTTATATATATTTAAAACCATATCTAGGCCCTGATTAAATGGTTTGTCAACTCTATATTACAAAAATAAAGTAGAAATTAAGCTGTATTAAAAATCTTATGTATTTTTCAACAATATTTTGTTTTTTTTCTATAGTGCCCTGTAGAATGTAGAAAAGTGTAATCTCTTTTTAGAGTCTCCTGTTATCAGCACAGTTGAGAATTCTAGGCATTTATGAGTTCTTTTTTTGAAAGCTAACATTTAATTAAAATTGAAAATTATAAAACGTAAATTCTGATTGATGATTCTATTGAAATTTTTGTAAATTTTCTTTGCTTTTATCTATGATGGTGGATTTTGAACATTATTTAAAAATAGTTAAATAATAATAATAAAATATTTAATAATTAAATTATTTTATTTTATTTGTTTAACGACAAACTGAACTGAACGTGTATAATGCAGAGTTTTTAAACTCATATTAATTACACTTACTGCTTTTTGTTGTTTTTGATGGCGACTATTACAAAAAGCAACAAAAAATACACATTTTTAAAATACACAGGAAACTACCAGCAATGGACACTTACATTCATGCATCAAACCGTCTACCTCACATAAATTATCTGCTTTAAAAGTATGATCTACAGCCTAATAAACAAACTCATGTCACCTGAAGACCACACAAAACAACTCAGTATTATAAAATACCTACCACACACATTAACATAAAATAATTTAAATATAAATAAAACAATTGAAAAAAAAGAACGCATTAAAAAAAATATATATATGTATATAGAGAACACAGCCACCAAGCTAACATATTGTTCCTAGAATATACTGTACAAATGATTTACACTGACTGCATGTCAATGCAGTTATAATCTGGTTTTTTTGGATGAAACTTTGAACATGAATATTCAAAAGTCTTCTCTCCAACACTACATAGAGACTTTTCCCAGCCACTGTACATATTCAAATCACAATTACCCACTACCATTAACAACAACATTGATATTTTACAAATAGACAAAAAAAATGGACCATATCTTAACACACTCAAATAATATAAAATATAAAAACGAATGTACTAAATGAATAAACACAAATGTGATCTGACATATTTTTTTACACATTGCACCAAATTTTTAGACCAAATAACAAATTTGCTTAAAAAACTCCAAACAATAAGACCAGGATACAGGATACAGGATTTTGTAATTGAATTTAACAATTAATATTATCTAAAAATTAATTGAAAATATTTTTTTTTGTTAAAAATAACCCTTAAATTTTATTTTAAGTAAATCTTAACAGCAAAAGAAGCATAATAAAGCCCTTCCTTATAAGTTGAAATAATGTGTTGAATTTCACAAAAATAGTCATAAAGATAATCCAAAAACAACATCAAAAAGACTATTTCATCCTTCATCCACATTTACATTTCTATTAACTAGCCAGTCAGGGATATCCACCCCCTGGACCCTCAACGCATTCGTATCCTCATGTTTGTGAGAATATTAAGTACTTTACAAATATTCATTGAAGAAAAAAAGATTAGTAATTTTACTTAATTATATTTATATTGCCATGATGACAGAAATATAATGAAGTAAAAGGATTAATATGAGGGTAAGTAAAAAAATAAAGGGAAATTTTTATTTCCCTCCCAATCACATGTATGCCAGAATTAATTGTTCTGCTGTAACTCATAACTTCTATCAGCTGTTCAATGAAAGTAATGTTTCATTGTTAGCTATTTGTGATTCTGTTTAAAATGAGTGCTCCTTTGCCTGATTGCACCAAGGAAGAGATGTAAGCACTGGTATGTTTCCTCAGTTCAGAAGGGGTGAAACCAGCAGAGAATATTCTTCAAACGCAGCAATAATATGGGGAGAGTTGTTTGAGTAGAAGCAAGATCTACAAATGGATTGATCACTTTAAAAATGGTAGGATTTCTCTCTTTAATGAACAGTGGCAAGGTAGGCCTCCCACTTCAAAGACTATTGACAATATTGAAGCATTTAAACCAGTGATTCTCAAACTGCGTGCTGCAGCCGCTTCTCAGGGTCGCCAAAAAATATTGTAAAATCTTCATAATTAATTAAACCAAGACATTAATAATTATTAATTTAATATTAATAAAGTAAAAAAATAATGAAGATACACAAGTTTTATTTACTTTTATCTATTACTTACGGCAGTCATATTTTTACTTAGGGTAGGCCGCCATGGAAAAATTTTAATTGAAAAAGGACACCATGATCGGAAAGGGCACCACGACTCAGAAAAGTTTGCGAACCACTGGATTAAACAAATAATTTTCGGTAATTGACAAATTACAGTTGATGTCATTGCAAGTGAGTTGAATATAAGCCATGTCTCAGCAGTTTCAATCATCCATGATTTTTTAAACTTTCAAAAAGGTTCTACTCATTGGGTTCCACATCAGTTGACCAGCATCCACCAAGAGAATCATTTGAAAATTTCTGAGAAGCTTTTGAAATGTTAAAGCAAAAAAGGTAAAAACTCAGATATCTGCAGGAAAGGAGATGATGGCGATATTCTGGGATATGGCAGGTTCAGTTTTGGTTTACTTCACACCTAAAGGTCAATCAGTAAACAGTGACAACTACTGTGAGCTATTGCATTTACTGAAGTAAAAATTCAAATCCAAATAACATGGTAAATTTTTAAAGATGTGATTTTGCTTCAGGATAACGCTCAACCTCATATGGCCAAAAAATACAGTCCTTATGTAGGATTATGTCCTTATGTGGGGATTATGTTGAAAAATATTGCATTATTATTTATGTAAGTACAATTTAATTTATGAAAATATATTAGTTTTTTAAATTTCACTTTACTTTTTGACTTGCCTTATACATGTATATATATATATTGTTTCTATCAAGAAGCATAGTGCTTCTATACTAATTTATTTTTATAAAATTTCAAGATATCAGTTTTGAGTTGCTGGATCACTCTCTACAGTCACACTCAACAGTCTACAGTCTACACTCTATACAGTTTGGACCTGGCTCCAAGTGATTTTCACTGTTTTGGCCCATTAAAAGAAGAGTTGTGAGGAAATCATTTTCGATCTGATGAAGATGCCATAGAAACAGTGAAAGATTTTCTGCTCACCAGACCAAAACTTTCTTTCAGGAAGGAATTCAAAAGCTCATTAAAAAAAAGATGGACTAAGTGCATAGAAGTAGGAGGGGATTGTTGAAAAATAATGCATTATTATTTATGCAAGTACAATTTAACTTAATTTAATTTATGTAAATATATTAGTTTTTTGTAATTTCACTTTACTTTTTGACTTGCCCTTATACACACACACACACACACACACACACACACATATATATATATATAAAATAATAACTGCAAGTAAATGTTAATGTAAACAGCATACTGTTTGTAGTACACAATACAATTTGTTATACAGTATTAGTTCAATTTTTTCTGCTAGATGGTAGCACTTAATTTAAAATAAAAATGTGAGCACATACTGCAAACAAACAAACGCATCATGCTTTTTTATTGGAGAGATAAGAGTACATTTTTAAAATGAGAATATTTTTTTGAAATGAATTTTAAAATTACCAATAAATATACCTGATTTTTTTCAGTTTCATTGAAGCTGTTATAGAGTGTTAAGAATTGTAGAGTGTTAAGGGTTAACAAAATATGAAACCCTTAAATAACTTCTGTAAAATCGTAGTACATAGAGAAATTAAATTTTGCAGATTCTCCTGACCTCAAAATGAAACATTTTTCAGTATGAGACCACACAGCCCCAAGCCCCAACAGGAGGCAACTCAAAAATCTTTAAATAGGAAGGGTAGGATTGTGACATCAAAAGGAATTGAAAAAGTAAACATTTGACGTAAAAATCTTCAGGCTACAATAACCAGAACCAAAATAAATAATTTTCACAGCCAGTTTCAAAAGTAGCCCCATAGTACATCCCAAGTAGCTGTCTTTTATCTCAAAATAGATTGTTTTGAATTAGGATCATTTGCTACATTTTATTTGATTAGTGTTTTACTTTTGATCAGTTATTTAAAAGGCACCGTAGACTAGTTTTGAAACTAACTGTGAAAAACATTAAATGGCCACCATTCTGATTAGGGTCATGTAACCCAAAGTTTTTTATGTCAAATTTTTTTTCAGTGACTTTTAAAATGATGTGTCACAACCCTACTCTCTTAATTTAAAATCGTTGAGCTCCCCATACCCCATAGGGGCTTGAGGGTATAGTGATCTTCTAACAGAAAAATAGACCGTTTTGTGGTAGGGGTGTTTGCTAAATTTGATGTTTCTACATTTAACAGTTGAAAAGTTATTTAAGGATTGACATTTTTTATTAACAGTCTGTACATGCATGCGATTAAAATATTTTTCAATTAACATCTTCAGAATCGTTATTTATTTTGTACTGATTAGTTTTTTTAATTATCTTTGCACATCAACATTACTCTTATGGAATGTAGCTATTATTTTTATTCATTAATAGTATGTATAATTACTTATATTTTTATTTATTAATCTTGTATTCTTTGATGTTGCTCTAATATGGGTTTTCCATGCTCATTCAAAAAAATAATAGAAAAGTTTATTTTTAGTAAAATGACATATATAGCACTCCTCTGACATGATCTGTATAAAATATAATTATATACTTAACTAAATAAAATATATATGTATTTAATTAAAAATAGTTGGTGTGTCTTTTATTTCTCGGTATTTGCAGTCAACATGTATTTTGAAAAAAAAATTATGTATATATGCAGACTGAAAAAAGCATGTCATCTTTCACTGTTTTAAGTTCAAGGTCTTTCCAACCTAGCAGAAAAATAATTGCCTCTCATGTGAACCACCAACTTAATTTTACAGTTTGATTGTTGTTATTAATTATTTTTCATGTGTTGTGAATTTACTTAAACACGTGTTTCAATTTCCATTACTATTACTGCACTGTATGTTTAATAATTTTCTGAACTTCTAGTAAAGCAAGATCTTTAATAAATAAAATATTTTTATTCTTATAATGTAATGCACTTGTAAACAAGTTGAGGGTCATTATGTCCCTGCTACCTCATATATCACTTCAAGTATGTTTAATTTTTCAATGATTTATGATTTTTCAACCTACTTATGTTAATTTTAATTTTAATACTTTTACATTGAAAGAAAACGTTTTCCAATGATGGTCAAATGACCAAAAGTATGTGAAAAACACAGAAGAATTGTTGGTAAGGTTAAATTTTTATTTATTTTATTTATATGTAAATGCACTTTCCAGTATGTTTTATTTGTTCATTCCGATTGAAAACTAATCTACATAATGAATTGACAATTAAATTTAAATAAAGACACAAATTCGACTTTTTTTCTTTCTTTTTCCTGTTTAGCCTCCGGTAACTAGTTTTAGATAATACTTCAGAGGATGAATGAGGATGATATGTATGAGTGTGAATGAAGTGTAGTCTTGTACATTCTCAGTTCGACCATACCTGAGATGTGTGATTAATTGAAACCCAACCACCAAAGAACACCGGTATCCACGATCTAGTATTCAAGTCCGTGTAAAAATAGCTGGCTTTACTAGGACTTGAACGCTGGAACTCTCGACTTCCAAATCAGCTGATTTGGGAAGACGCGTTCACCACTAGACCCTTGTAACCTTGTAACCCAGTGGGTTACAAATTCGACTTAAATCTTGTTAACTTAACCAAATCCATCCCACGTAATGTAATAATGATGGCAGTCCTTTATATTTATATAAATATATACACATAATAAGATGTTTCCCAAAGAGCATACAGATTATTAATTTAGGCCTGTAGTAAATTTTTTAAATGAGCCACATCATAAAGTACAGCTTTGCATTACTGGTATATTCTTAATCATAAGTGATCCGGCTTCATCCTTGAGATTGGTCCTGAAGTCCTTGACATTCGGTTCAGAAGATTGACAGAACATTCAAAATTTCTAAAGAAATCAATTTAATTCTGGTACAGTCTTCGTGAGATTTTTCAAATGTCCACCAAATCAGCCTTGAAATTTTCATAATCCTTTTTTCAGTGTTTGGTAACTCATTGGTAAATTTTTTTACCCTTTCAGTAATCCAATTGTGATCGTCACTGGTTTCAAATCCTCACAAAACACTTAAGTATTTTTTATCAATGTATCTTAATTATCATTAAATGCATTTGGTCATGGTTTATTATTTTTTTACAAAAACACATAAAAAAGATTATATTAGATTATAATTAATGATATGATGTATTTCCTATCTTTTATTATCTTGACATCTGCATAAAACTTATTGACAACTTTCAATACTGTTTGGTAAAAACCCATTTCTTTTTTTTTTTTTTTAATATTGTTTATCAAAATGATTGTAGGTACAAAACTAGCATTTTAATCAATGCTTACCTTACCATAACTTTTTTTTTAAGAAAGTATGATTTCATAAGCTGTTTGTACATTATAAAGTTGTTAAAAACATTTTTTATAAGTCTCTTGCCCTGAAAAGTCAGGCTTATGTAAACAGGTTGATTACCAAAAATTTGTTAAAGTGTAACAACATTTTTTTGTAACCTCTTTTTAAATATGCGTTTATTAAAATGTAATTTTTGGTTACTTTATGATCTGAAATATTAGAAAAATTTGAACTCCAATCAGAGTGATGGCATCATGCACAAAAGCTTTTGATACATGTGTAACACTCCAATCAGAGTATATGCCAATCAAGCAAAATAATGATAAATATTAATCAGCAAAATATTTAAAATAAAAATCAGTATTTTCAGAGCACACATTGCATATGTACACAGTTTACTTTCTGACTTTATTTTGTCTGCTTACTTTGCATTCTTCTTTTCCTCTTTGATACTTTCAATTCGTTTTTCTCTTTTGTTGATCCTATTTTACCCTGTTTCCCAACTAATTTTTTTAAATTTTCATCTTTCTTTCTTTTCCTGTTTAGCCTCCGGTAACTACTGTTTAGATAATACTTCAGAGGATGATATGTATGAGTGTAAATGAAGTGTAGTCTTGTACATTCTCAGTTCGACCATTCCTGAGATGTGTGGTTAATTGAAACCCAACCACCAAAGAACACCGGTATCCACGATCTGGTATTCAAATCCGTGTAAAAATAACTGGCTTTACTAGGACTAGAACGCTGGAACTCTCGCCTTCCAAATCAACTGATTTGGGAAGACACGTTCACCACTAGACCAACCCGGTGGGTTTAAATTTTTATCTGAAAATATTTTGAATATCAGAATCAGATAAGGCTGTATGTTATTATATTAAAATAATTCTATACTAAGTAATGATCATTATGATTTCAAGAAACAAAATAAAATGTTAAATGTACTTTGTAAAAAATCAAATTTTTCATTTAAAAATCAACTATTTTTAGTTATATGCGAGACATTATCATGGACCACAAGAACATCCTCCTTAAAAAAATTACCAAAATAATTCCATTCTGTATATTAATGTTTGAACATAAATAAAAAAAAAATATACTTCTATTAAAAACATCTCGTGTGCTGCTATTAATAATTATTAAACGTCACCTGTGAACAATGCAAAATAGCTTAATATTATGTTACCAATTTATCATCAGTTATAGAATACTTTATCAGGTATTACCGACATTACAAGTTAAGTTTGATTTGTTATTAAAAAAAGGTAATAATTTTACATGATATTTGTCATCAGTGACAATCATAGACAAATATATAGCAAATTTGATTTTTATTCACACAACAGTGGTTTGTTGTAGAATCCAATAAACATAATGCTCAACAAAAAATGTTTATTTAATTTTTATCAAATTAAACTGGTTTTATGACATAAAATTTGTCCTTATTTTCGTGACAAAATAGTGTAGTAAACACCTTCATTTCTCACTAAACAAAATCGTTAAAATACTCTGATGCTTTGCAAAAGTCTGAATAAACAATAGTGACAAAAAAAAAATATCTAGAATGTGTGAAAACACTCAAAAAGATATGAACAATAATAATTGAATTATATATATATATATATATATGTATATATATAATTTAGCTATTACAAAAAACAAAATAAACCACAAATTCTTTGATTATGATGGCAGTAATATTTTCACATATATTGCCTTGTACGATGATAGTGACCGAGCATTAAAAAACTGATTCTTTTCAAAATTTTATACGAACAAAAATTTTGGTGTAATTTATGCTAGCATAGTTTATAGCCTATTAAAGGATTAATTGTTTAAAAATTAACTAATATTTATTTCCATTCATGGACTAATAACTATTTTAAACACACATCATTCCTTGCTCCAGAACTGTAATTAAAAAAAAAAAAATAATACTTTAAGATCAAGAGCATATTTTCTTAATGAAATGTAATTGATAATCAAAATAACATAGTGATACATCCAGTACTAATTATTTATTAAGTTGTTACTTAATATTCTTTTAACTGGTTTAACACACTTTTTTCCAGGACTGAATTTAGAATATCAACTGGAATATTAGGTTAAATCAGTTTAAAAACTGAAATATCTGGAGTATCACAGCAGTTTAGAAAATAAAAAGATCTATAAGTAATTTTTTTATTATATTAAATAATATTATGCAAATTAAACACTGTGTTAATCATAAAAAAATACAATCTTAAAAACTTAAAACCATACTGAATGAGAGTAATCAGACATCTAACTATATATTTTTCACTGACTGACTTTCAGTAGCAGTTTTTGTACATTCATATTTCTAAATATTTAAAAAAGTTTGAAATTTTACTAAGTATCAAATTTTATAATAAAAAAAATTTTTTGTCTAAATTTGAAGTTTTCAGAGATAGGTTCATTACAGAGTCCATCTGACCACTGAGATCTCTTGATCTTAGGTTATTATTTATGGAGAGCAATGAAAGGCTCTGTTTACAGTAACCATTCTCATACTCTGGATGAAATGAAAAATATAACTGAATTTGTAAATGCAAACACTTCATTGGTGGTAGTTGAGTATATCATCAAACATGTATAAACATGTTCAGGCATGCCCAAAGGCAAATGGTGGTCATTTTGAGCACCTGCTGCAAATAAAAATTTATTGTAGTTAAGTATTATTCCTATTTCTATCATTGTTATTTGAATATAGTAAATTGATTGTTTGTAAAGATTGGTATACAATTTTTCATTGGGGACAACCAGTATTATATTTACAAAAAAATAGAGATTTTTAAATTGAAAAATGAATTTAAAATATGTGATATATATATATAGAAAATGGAGAATAATTTAGCTAAAGCAAATGAAGATTTAAGCACTATATCGTTACAGAACAGCCTTCAGTTACAAAATTGTTAGGACTGATTAACTGATAAACGCAGAATTTATTAATGTAAATTTTCCTTTGTGTTAATCTTAAGTATTGTATTTAATTAAGGTTAACATAGAGGCATCTTACAAATTTCATTAAAATCTGTTCAGCCGGTTTCTAAGTACAACAAAAAGTTATATAAACATTTTAGAAATAACTGTACTACATAAATAACATTAATATATAAATCACTTTACATCAAGATAAATGCCTAGAAAGAAATATTATTTTTAACTTATTGATATTCTTTGGTAAGAAACAGTAAATTGATATGACAACTTTATGTCATGAAACAGTGCATGGTATATTCTGCCTTTAATTGGTAGGGGAAAAATTTTCATTTATATGATGTAACTAAATTTACTCTGTACTGATATTAATATGTATTTATATAACTCATCTTGAGGACAATATTTCACCATCTGCATCATCATCATCAGCTGTTATGTTTTTAGTTTGTGTAGATGTGTAACAGTAGCAATATTTTTTTTTTGAAGATCACAGTTATAATATATACAAATATGTACTACTCACACCTAGTTTTTAAATATGTTTCTTTTTTTGTATAAAAGGAGTTAATATCAGTTCCTGATAAAAAACATAACAATAAAAAAGATATTTAATTATCATTTTATAATAACAGTGTTCATACAACTAGTTTCAGGATAAAACATTTTATGACTGTAATTGGGAACAAAAAAAATGAAAACACAATACTTCCAACATATATTTTCAAAAAAGAAAACATTAATAATGATGAATGTTTGATAAAACAAAATTTACAAAAAGGCCCAATTATGTAAACATAACCTCAGGTTCAGTGTAAGATTATAAATTCCATTCCTTAGAACACCTCAAGAAGTAGTATCTTGAAAATTGAAAATGATAAAATGCCAGTGCCTAAAACCATATATATAATAAACTGGTTCTCATGGACTGCTGAAGTTAAATAATGTCTACATTTATTAAGGGCTGACTAAAGCTATCAACGTCACACAGCCCATTGTACTTTCGCACATAACCTATTACACTTTTTACATTTTGACTAGAATAGGCCACTGTGAAAAATTAATGCAAGTTCCATTTCATGTTGAAAAGTCTCAGCAAGGTAATTTACATATCTGTTCTATTAAATTCAACTCCTAATGTTTCTAAAACTATTATTACAATTTAAATTACTACTGCTAGATGTTATATAAAAAATTTAAATGATTTCCTTGATTTTTTGTCTTTTCTAATCATTTTATTTTTAATGATAATGCATAAATTGTGATATTTATTAAATCCCTTAATATCATTTTTTATTTAGTTGTTAAAAGAATTAAATTTAAAAATATAATTTGTAAAATATTATAGTAAAACATTTTTATTAGTTGTTAGCTGGTGTACATTACATGTTTAACTAGAGGTTTAATTGGGTTTAGTAAAATATATCCAACAAATGCCTTTTATCACAGAAATTATTTTATTAAAGTATTAATTAGTATTAAAAAAAAGATTTAATCAAAATTAATGCACTGAAGCGTTGAAAAAAAAAATGTTTTTAATATTTTCTTCAGAAAAAAATTACTACATTTTTAAACCATTTTTCTTCATAATTTTTAAAGTCCTAATTTAATATTATTATAAAAATTTAATTATTTTTAAATATTTCACAGATAAAGTCAATAAGCCAATGATTTTTTTTAATAACAAAAAACATAACCTTCTATAAAAAAAAGAGAAAGACTTTCCTGATATGCTATAACACTGTATCAACATTGTGTTGCAATGTGTAATAACTTAAGAATTGATGATTCTCACTCGATAACATTATGCTGTCTATCAACTAAAATAAACTGATGAATTTTTTCTTTAATTCTATGTTATGGTGCAATCAAACATAATGTATACTTAATTTTAAGATATATATATATTTATTTTTTTTTTATGAACTGTTTTCATTATTTTCTTAATACTTTGATTTGCAAAACATGAAAAATTTGTTTTTTTTTTCTTTTTAAAATTCCTAACCTTATTTTTAAATCAATTTGAATTTTGCATCAGTATGATTGAGACTATGTATTCAACAAACTGGTGAATAAATCAAGAGAAAATTTTATAATTCTTATGCTAGAGAAAATTTTATAAAGTAGGATCATACCACTATCATATCTATCTCTAACCAAGCTTCTAATTATTGTTTAATAATCTGCCCTATTAGATGACACATCTACTAAACAATACGAGAACTTTATTTCACATTGCAGGAACATATATGTAATTGTATTTAATGAATTTCTAGTTTAGCATCCTATCAGTTTATAATAATTATCAATAATAAATAAAATAAAAATATTTCTTGCTGCTTATTTTTTTTAAATGTTTCCACATTAACAGTTAAAAAATTTAACCATCTGACTAAGAAGGAGTAACATCCTTCTTTATTAAATTTTACATTTTTTTTTTTTTAAATCTTGTAATACATTGTTGAAGCAGTACGCACTGCAAAAGCACTAATTTAGAAGAATTTTTTAAACAAATAAGCAATAAGAGATATTTTTATTTTGTTTATTATTGATAATAATAATGGTATTTATTTACTTACATAGCTTCTTAAGCAAAGACCAACTCATTTAACAGTAGCTCATACATTTTTCTTAACAACAAATAAATCCATATTTAGCTTGAAAAAAGTTAATATCTGTAATTAGCACAAGAAAAACCTAAAGTATAGTTATATTTTGCAAAAAAATGTCTGGTTTAGGCAGCATTTTTGTTACAGCTGAATGTCCTTCCTTACCTAAGCATTATGTAAAGTGAATTAAAATAATTAACCATAATCATCCATTTAGTTTTCATGTCAGTGTTACTTAACTGCCCGATGACGTATAAACAACAATGAACAACTTCTGTTGTGATATATCATTTTCTGGCTTCTGTTAGCTGATCTTTTATTTCATTAACAACAAATATAAAGTTTGATTAGTCCTCTTTGAACATGCAACAACTGGAATAATTGCACTGATAAACATAATTTTTGTTTCCTAACATGCGATTCATGATTTTAATCTGTTTTTTGATGCTGAAAATGAATATGAACTCAGAATCTTTATATCACCTACCATTAAAATGTTTAAATTTTAATTAAAGGATTTTTTTTCATTTTTCAACGTATAGTTAGCATTTTAAGCTCCTATATTGTATTTTGTTAGCTCATATTTTACTGATTAACTTTGTTAACATAATTTGTAAGCTACAAATAAACAATACTAGACAAAGAATTAAATCATAGTCACATATTATGACATCATATCTAATACTGAAGAGTGAGCCTTCATGGACAAGATTAATCATGCCTGTGCAGGTCAAAACATGTATCTGAAAGCACAGCTGTGTTGTTTGTATTAAGTACTGGATTTAGGAATGAATTAATTTTGTTCAGTCTTATTGCTGTCTTAAGTTTGTTAACAGTGCAGTGTCATAATGCCTCAAAATTGTGTAAATTATGTGGATGCCTTTTGTTATGTATGTGGTGAGTTTACCATAAAGTGAAATAGAAAAAGCATTACACCTTTAATTAAAAAAGTACAACATTTGTACTTTCAGTGTAAAATTGGTGATCAGGATAAGACATGGGCTCCTCATATAGTATGCACAAATTCTTCTGTATATTTAAAAAAAGGGAAGGTTTTGCCATTTGGTGTACCTATGGTTTGACATGAACCAAAGGATCTTGTAACCAATTGTTACTTTTGTTTAACAAGTGTATCTGGAATTTCTAAAAACTCTAAACGTACTGTAAAATATCCTTCATTGCAATCTGCAATCAGGTCTGTACCTCACAGTAAAATTATTCCAGTTCCTGAGCCACCTATGAATGTTTGTTTCGAAAGCAGCAATGAAGAATCAGGCAGTACTGAAGAAGACAACAATGATTTTGATTTTGAATTATCTTCCATTAAGCCACATCTTATATCACAAGGTGAATTAAATGAATTTGTTAGGGATTTAAATTTATCAAAAAATCAAGCTGAACTGTTAGGATTAAGACTGCAAGGTTGGAATTTACTTCAAAAAAAATACAAAGATTTTGGGCTTTCAAAGTCGACAAAAAGAACTTTCTCAGTACTTTACTGATGAAAATAATTTGGTGTATTGCACAAATATTGATGATTTTATGTTGCACTTAGGACAAGTTCATAAACCTGAGGACTGGCACCTTTTCATAGATTTGTCCAAGTATAGTTTAAAAGTGGTAAAAATATCTTTCAATACCAATCGCTTACAGTATTAACTTGAAAGAGACATATGATGTGATGAAAGACATTCTTAAAAAAAAGTAAATTATAAAAAACATAGCTGGATCATACATATTGATGTGAAAGTTATAGCTATTTTGTTAGGCATGCAGTTAGGCTATACTAAGTACATGTGTTTTCTTTGCGAATGGGACAGCCGAGCTAGGGATAAGCATTATGTTACCAAAGAGTGGAAGAAATTAGACAACTTAACACCAAATGGGAAAAATATTATTCATGAGCCCTTAGTTGAACCCAAAAAAATATTTTTACCCTCTCTCCATATCAAGCCAGGACTAATGAAAAATTTTGTAAAAGTAATGAAGAAGGATAGTCCTGCATTTTTGTTCATCAGGCAGAAATTTCCAAATATAAGTGAAGGAAAAATTAAAGAAGGAATATTTGTTGGTCCTCAAATAAGAGAGTTGGTCAAAGATGATATATTTAACTCAATGTTAAATAATGTAGAAAGTGCAGCTTGGGCTTCATTTAAAGACATTTGCAAAAATTTTCTCTGCAAACAAAAATCCAACAATTTCCACGATATTGTTAATCAACTTCTTACCTCATACAGAGGTATGGGATGTAATATGTCTTTGATAATACATTTCCTGTACTCACATCTGGTATTTCCTCTACTCACATCCTGGACAACCTCGGAGACATAATTGATGAACACAGTGAACGTTTCCACCAAGATTTTTCAGTGATAGAAAGCCACTATAAAGGAAAATGGAATACTAACGTGCTAGTCGATTACTGTTGGACATTAATTCAGGATGTGCTTGAGGCTATTTATAAAACAAAATCATCAGCAAAATTATTCTAACACAGGTATGGCCATGCATAATTATAATTTTACAGATTTTAACTATATTTTCCCTTAATTTTTTTTAAGCATAATTTAACTAAGGGTGATAGAAAAATTTTTATTTACAGATCTGTAATGTACGCAAAAAAGCAATTCAAAAAATAGTATCACACTTGAAGAAACATTAAAAAAATTTTGTTTTGTCTATCAGTGTTGTCAAAGCCTCAGTCTCCCCAAGAAAACTTCTTCTGAAGCCAGTAGGTTTTTTAAGACTCATCCAGTTTTACCCATCTAAAGCCAACAGCTAGCATTTTAACGTTAAATCATTTTAAATCAATGTTAAATCATTTAACATTAAGTAACATGCATTGAGCAGCAACTTAATTATCAATTAAGTTCTTTCTCTACAATCAGTAACACAAAATTAACTAATGATACAGTGATAACTACTTTTTCATTGACAGGCAGCATTTTCATTGGTTAAAAGCAAACATTATAAATATGTACAAATCACACTCATTATAGAAGTATAATATACAACTCAGTCAACCAAAAAGCAAATTCCTACATTCAGTGGCAAGTAGACAAAAAATCTATGTGAAACTGAGAATAAACCTTAAGTGACAAGTACCTATTATATTATATTTACTACAAACATGTACTATACAGCAATATACTTCACAAGATGCAGTAAAAGTATTACACACAGAAACCAGATCTACCTTCATAAAACCATTATATGTTGTGTTATTGTCTAATTAGACATTTGACAACAACCCATTATACAGAAACAGAAACGTAACAAAATGTTAACTACAACACATAAACAGATTCAATAGCTCAAAGGATTAGAAATTCAATATTTTGACTGAAATGTACAAAAATACATCAAAGTTTAATAATAACATTTCCCTACATGCTGTTGGGAATCAATTAGTGGCTAATAATCTTAGCAATTGATGATATTTAAAAGAGACCACAATAAAACTGACAAAACAAAACTACATTAAACAAAAACGATCATGCATACTCTTTGATCATGTACAGCTTTCTTAATTACCTCAAAACTGATTCCTAAAATAGTATTGCCACTTATGATGAAGAGTCTAATCCATTTTCTTGTAATGCTGAATAACTGGTGAGGAATTCTGTACCAATTCTGAAAAAAATCTTTCCCATTACGTAATATAGAAAGTGAGTCATTAAAATTTAATTATTTCCAAAAATGAACAGTCCACCATCTCCGTTAAAAAAAAAAAAATAAATAATGTTTCACAATCTTTAAAATTAAGATCCGAGAGTAAAAAAAATACCATCCATTGCATAACCCTTTCAAACTGGTTAAACTAATTAGTTAAATCTCTTTTTTATACCTCTTCTTTTTATAATAGAATTTATTCTTCTGAACTGAAATTAATAATTAAATAAGGTATCCATTTTAAAGAAATTCTAATAAACCAGCCGTAACCATGTTGACCTTAAAAGGAATTAATTTGCCTCATTTATATGTATATAACTAAGTACAATAGTTTTTAATAATAACAACACTTTTACTATAGTTAGAGATACAACCGATAACAATCTTTTTTTAACAATCAGCATTTACACCGTACTGATCTCATTTTATATTATTATTGTATTAAAAAGGGGCCAATTATAGTATGAAAGAACATTATATGTAAAATTTTTATGTGAAGGATATCATAAGTAAAATAAAATAAATACACATTCATCTTTTGCAAGTAATGGATCTAAAATAAAAAAACATAGTCTTAATGAGTTAATCCTTTGCAAACAAGATAAACAACCTATAACCAGATGTGTAGTATCCACATCCAACATTAACGACATGTCATTCCTGGTAAACTATTTATGCCATCATATTTAATTTTGTTTTCATCTTAAAATTACAAATATAAAATGTTTTAATATATGAGCATAATATATAAAACAAGATATACCCTTGACAGTCAACATGAAAGGTCTTTTAAGGAATACTCCACCAACTCAACCATGCAACACCAGAGTTCAAAGAAGGCAGCACTTGGATATGGTGGGCTGCCACTTAGAAGATAATAAGCAATCAGAAGTTTTTTTCTTGTGTAACCTCTGGGACCACCATTAGGCATTGCTTCAGAGAATGAGATGAATAATTTGTAGCGTATGTGAAAACTTCCATGCCTGACTGAAATTTGAACCCGGGACCACTACCAATCGGAAGTATTGGAATGAATGCTTTAACACTACACACACAAACAAGAACAATACAAAATCCATTATCAGTCAATATGTCGTGCAGATCACTGTCATATTCAGGCAAAACAGTCTGGTTCACCTGAGATATGTAATATTTACATTGATTATTCATTACAGCACATGATGTCATGTTATACACATTCTTTTCAGTCTCTCCTGCTGTTCTTGAAAGTGATTAATTATTTTCTTATTCTTACGGGGAATCTTGAAAAAGTGTGTTTATTAAATTTTCACCATTAAACACTGTTTCCAACAAACATTTTTTTCCTTATTTGTTTATAATGCATGACTCTAATTCCAAAATTGTCATTAAAATAACCATTCTAAGTTGAGGAATCCTTAACCAAAGCAGTTCTTCATTGATGAGGCTGAAGAACTGACGGTGATGACTCCAACACATTATGCCCTGAACACCCAAATTTAAATGCACATAAGTATATCTTAAATTCTTGCCTTAAAAATCCCAGAATTCTTTGTCCTTTACATTTTAAATTCTGAATCCTTTAAACTATATTTTAGATCAGAAAAGAGGAAAACAATTAAGGCCCATACACACCTTCCAATTTAATCCAATCTGATGTCCTAAATGTAGGATGAAAATGGCAAATTGTGCAGCATGGACATTGATCATCCTGACAAAAAAGCTGGAATCTGATTTGGGAAGGTCAGACAGTCTTCCCCATCTGACTAGCCAACTTAGGACAGAGCCCCTCCACTTTCCTTCCTAGATCGGATAGTGTGTAGTGCAGTCGGGCGTCAGTTCCAATTAGTAGTTTATTTTCTTTTCAACAGACTGCAAGTTGTTGAACAAGTTTTTCATTTTGTTTTGTTTTGTCAGTAAAATGGCTGAAGACGAATGCAGAGAACACTTTATTGAACTGTTGGAGTGCTACAAAAATAACCGGTGCCTATGGGATACCAACCATCCATTATATCCAAATAGCAATAGCTGGAACCGTACTTATAATGTATGTCTTACATGTGCTTATAACATATGTCTTCTTAGCATATACAAAAACATTAAGGAGGATGCAACTATTACTGATTTAAAAAGAAAATTAGATAACAGGAGGACCATGTACAACAGGATTGTACTTTTAACAACGGCATTGTACTTTTAAACATATTTATTTCATACAAAATTCAAAAATTAAAAATTCTTTAATATTCAAGTAGGCTACTTGAGTATATTATAATGTAACTTGTAAAATATTTAAAACTTTATTTAATTACGTGAACAATATTTATGTAAACATTTAAAAGATATTTGAATTATGGTTAATCTACAGCTAGGTAATTTAATCTTCTTTTAGGTGAAAGATACTATTACTACTGGTGCAGGGGTTGGCAAAGTGTACATCCCAAAGTTGTAGTACTATGAGTACTTTGCGTCATGTCTTCTTGAAACGATACTCTTCCTTCATTATTAAAGAAATTAGTAAATTTCTGTCGTATATCAGTTCCTTCAGCACTCTCTAGAACCATGTCAGTTTGACACAGAGGTTCCACTGTATCTCTCTTGCTACATTCTCCTGGATCCCTTGATATTCACTGATGTATTCTACATTGTTTTTAGATAAGTAGTTATGAAGATAGCAACAAACTAGTACAATAATGTCTACATGTTTAATATTAACAGAAATAGCGCTCTGGAACACTCCAAACCTCGCAACTAAAATTCCAAAAAAATTTTCTACTACCCTCCCTGCGCAAGATAATCGGTAATTAAATATGTACTGTTCATGGGTTATATTTTTCAGAGGATATGGTTTCATAATGTGCTTACTCAAAGCAAAAGCACTTTCTCCGACAAATACATTATGGGACCAAAGTGTTAGTACCTGGTAACAGTGATGGACTTGGTATATAAGGTCATGAGACACCAGTTTGCTAAAATGTGGTATTCTGCAAGTTGGTTGAATCTGATATACTTTCATTATTACCAACTTTGACACACTGAAAGTCATAGTTTCCACTAAAAGTTGCAAATAGTACAATGCTAAAAAATCTTTTTATTATAATATAGTGATCCACTGTTTATTGGCTTTTGAATAGCAGCATGCCTGCCATCCATGGCACCAACACAGTGGCTGAAATTCATTTGTCTTCAAAGGAGGCAGCAATGGCTTTCCATTCAGTTGTTGATGATGATAACTGCAACATAAAAAAAAAATCAAAATATTTAAAAATAAAATTTATGCCTACAAAAATTAGTATAAAAATAAAATAACAATTTTACAACTACACAGTACATAAAAAGACATAAAATTACAGATAAAACTAGCAGGATCCGTTGCAAAAAATTTGTTCTTTCTCTGCACGAACAACTATCAGTTCATGTTTATCGGACTGATTGATAAAGTAATAACATTGTCTTATTTTCCAGTAAAATCAACAACAAGCAAATTCACAAGAACAAACTCGTGCTGTTCCCACTAACAAAGCTGTCACTTCTACAAGTTCTGCAGAAAGTACAACACCACCACCACCACCAAGTAAAAAGGCTCGTGTTGCTACAATTCAAAAGAAACAAGAGTAACTCATTGATTTGAATAGCCTTATTAAATTCTAAGCAAGATCAGTGGGAGATGATGAGCCTGTCTTTTGGTATTCAGTTATCGGAACTGGATGCTGACCAACAAGCTATTTCCCAAAAATTGATGTCCAGTGCTCTGTGTTACGGGAAAATTAAAAAACTAACTCACTTTTCCACAGCACAGTTATCACCTAGTCCACAACCTTCTCATTTTTACTCTCAACCATCCTCAATATCATCCTCCTCTTATAGTCATTATTCCCCTGCACCCTTTCCCATACAAAACCAAGAAACCCTATTGCAATATCCAATTGTTACCCAGTATTATTTCCCAATCACAACACAATTTACCTGATATAAATCACAATGGTCATGATTTAAATGAGTTTTTGCAGTTTGACAGAAAAAACAATAAACAGCTACTTTTTACTTTTACTTTTTGTTTGTATTTTTTTTTAATTTTTATGATTATTTAATTATGTATACAGTATATTTTACTTTTTTTGTATTTGATAATACAAAAAATACTATAAATAATTGTATTTGTAATAATGAACATTTTTACTTGATTAATAAATGTGATTTTTTGTATGGTAAGAAATGATATTTTGAGAATTATAATTTTGTAAATTCCTGATCAACATAAAAGCATCAACATTACGAATTGAAAAAAAAAACCATTGAAGACAATTTACTACAATACAAACAACGTGCTAACATTATGCTAGAACATATATATTGCTGGAAATTTTCAAACTAAAACAAAGAAGCACTGTAACTGCAAAAAAAAACTTTTTTTTAATGATTGAGAAATGTACACAATAAAGAATGTTGTTAGATATATCAGCACAAAGCTTCAGTAATAATGAATTCTAGGAAACTCATTGTACTGTGTACGCAAGTGTGAAGTACTCATAATTGTCTGTTATTAGAATTCCGGTCATAATTACAGCGTATATGTGTTATTGCCACAGCCAAAACATTAATATTTTGCTTTGTATGCCGATGCTGATGTTATCATTCATTGACTGAGTCATTCATTCACTGTTATGAATTAGCGAGGTTCTACTGTACCCTCATTGTGAAAATACTGCGAAATATATTCACAATAACTAACAAAAAAAATTTAATGATGCTTCACTACTGACTAGGATTTTAATAATTTGTAAAAAGCAAATTAATTTTCACTTACCTTAATGTACTTCTTCAAACAAATGCATATAGCCTCGCAGGTTTCAGACATGATTGATGAACCGCTTTACCATTCTTAGCAATTCCACAAAACAATGTTCATTCATTCATAAAAAAATTCGGAAATCATCCGAGTTCAATTGCTTCAACAATATCAAATGGGTAAATTTATTTTTTTTCCTTTAGCCACTTTTTTGTTCAAAATTTCCTTTCTGGTGGGGGCTTTTGGAGGATCAACAATGTTGTAACAGGAACCCCAATTTTTTGATTTTTCGACAAAAAGGTGCCATTACAAGAGTGTAATCAGGTCATAAGTCTCAGTTATACTGACTAATGATCAGATTAGAGAAGGAAATTATCTGTGTGGATAAGATCGGATCAAACAGGATCGAAAGGTGTGCAGGGACCTTTAATAATATTATTATATAAATTATAAATTTTAATTCAATCTATCTATAACATTTTATCACATTTAAATTGTTTAATCCTAAAACTTTAATTACAACTTCAATCTCAAATATCTTTATAATTTTGGACACATAATTCTTATTTATACTCTTCTTGCACATATTTTATTCCATGCGTTCACTGCAGATCTCAAGTGACTTCAGCAGTATAATCATTTATTAATGTCTGATTGTTATACATAATACACTTTTTACATATAAACTACGTTCTTTTCATATACGTACAATTGAAAAGAAAGAAAACAATTTACAAGTCATAGATTTCTGAGAAATAGAAATCTAATTCTATTTCTTTAGATAATTCAAGAGACAAAATTAAATTTGGTTATGCCTAATTAAAATTAAATTATATTTTTACTAATATGATTAAAAATGATAAAATTATGTTTAATCATTTTTTTTTTTGGATTAGTTCCTATACAGTATAATATAGGTTTTATGTAGGTTTATCAACTATGTAATACCAATTTGATACAAAACTGCTTTACTTTCATACAGAATTTGTAATTCTTCCTATAACTGATAAAAAAATGTATTTTCTTTACAATAATAGTAATAATGATTTTAATTGCTTACTACCAATAATATTGAGCTAACTCCTAATTAGTGCATAGTATCTACTAAAATTAACTTTTTTATTTTAATATTTTATTTTATTATGTTTTTTTTATTTTAATATTCTGATATGTAGTGTAGAAATAGCAAGAAGTGATATATAATTCTAAACATTTTGAATCTAACTGGAAACAAATATAATTATTAATTAGGAAGACATGAAATTTCTGTTACAAATTTCAGAACTAATTAATTTAAATTTCTGTATGCTACTGTTGCAATTTTTTAATTTATAGTGTTTTATAAATTCTTAATATGGAGTATTTCCTAATTTTGAAATAAATAAAAATATGAGGTAAAGTCGACATTTTACAATCCTAATATTTTAAACAAAATTTCCCACAATAAAAATGAAGATATAGCTTTCAAACTGTGCAGACACTTTTCCAAAAGTCTGATGAATATACATGATATTTTTAAATAATTTTTGAATGTATTGCAACCAAATTATTGACAGTGGGAATGAAATAATGTTGTAACAAAGAACAGTCCTGTAGATGATGTGCATGAGTTGCTTTGATACTGTTTAACCTTCCTCAAGGTTTAAATTCTGGAAATATAATTAGAGTAATAAAAAACAATGATATAAATAACAGTACTAGATATTTTATTGATAACCTACAAGACAAAAAAAAAATCGATAACAGTTTGGTTTTTTTTATTAAAAATATAAATATAAAAATTTATATAATGTTTACGCCTAAAGCTAATAATGAATACATACATCGATACATACATACATACATTACATACAAAAATATTACTTTTAAAACTGAGCAGTCACCATTCTTGGTCCAGTATGATGGGAATATTCAGCAGTCCAGTAAATTGCACTCTCATTCTAAAAATGAAAAAAATATTGTGTTATTGTTTATAAACAACAAAAAATATTTCCATGTTTCATTTTATCATAAAATTTCAACTGTTTTGTTTTACTTGTTGATTTATTTGGATTAAACACATCACAATAGTGATTTTTACATTCTGGGAAACTTCCACAAGATATTCAGCATCAATCTGAAAGATAACTGGTTCAGTTATCTACTTTAAAATTTTGGACACAAAATTATTATTCATTCTCTTAGCAATCATTTTATTCCACACGTTCAATGCAGATATCAAGTGATTTCAGTAAAATAATCCTTTATTTTTGTCTGATTGTAACTCATAATATACATTTTACATTAAACCTTATATTCTTTTCATACATGTACAATTCAACAGTAAGAAAGCAATTTACAAGTCACAGAGCTCTGAAAAATAAATGTTTAATTCTATTTGTTTAGATAATTTAAGAGACAAAACTATATCTGGTTATTCTAAATTAAAATTAAATATTATTTTTATTAATTGATTAAAAATTGTGTTTCTGATTGAAAAAACTTTTTCAATTCAAAATAGAATTAAAAGTTCAATCTAATTAAAAGTTTTTTGAATATCTTGCCAGTGCCATCTGTATGAATAAATTTATTTCATCAGAAAGATTAAATTATTTTAAATAAAGTGAGATTATCTTTCTGTTTACATATATATGTATTTACAGTTCTTCTACAAAATATAGTTGTGCAAAGAAAAATAATTTTTTTGTTTTACTAGAATTTGAATTAGGTTTCAAAAGTAAAATCGACAGTTAGACAAGAGTCAAAGAGAATCCTACTTTTCTCAATTAAAACTATAGTAAATGATATCCTCATTTGAAAATGATTGTGAAGTGTTGATCTCTTCATTAGCAAACATCCATTGTTCAACACCATTTGAATTTAGTTCTAGATGTTGCAAACATAGTTTCCAAAACCTTATAGAACTTTTATACCACTCTTGAATTCCACATTTTCTGCACATTAAAGGGTTGAAATGTAGATTTACAATGGAATTCATAAACAGAATGATGAATCATTTTTATTTCTTTGCAAAAAAAAAAACTTTTGGTAATGGCACTTAAAATTTCATATATTTTCTTATTGTCATAGGTGTCATACTTAGTGGCATATAAGAAATAATGCAATTATTACTAAAATCTCTGTTTGATCTATTTAGATATGAGTTGGAATTTTCAAAAAGACCAGCAATTTGAGAAAGAAGAAATTTATAGGAATTGGAAAATTTATCTAACCAATTATGTAAAAACTGACTTAAACCACTTTTTAAAAATATCTTTGTATATCAAAGTGCTTTTATGATCCTTATAGCTGTTGTTTGTAGTAGAGATTTTACTGCAGCATGTGTGATTGTGTTATTGCAGTAATATACTGGGTGACTTAATTTTTTAGTGTTCACCAGTATTTATATAATACTTTATCATCTATTGTGTTTTTGTCAACAGTGGTACAACTTTAAATATAGCTGCCATGTAAATAACTCGATTCAGTCAGCACAAATAAAAATATCAAATGTAAATCAGATCATAAATCAAACATAAAACATCAAAACGTATAATTTGAATGCGTAACTTTTGAGAATCTATTACAGTGCCACGGGGTTTGTTTACAACAGGATAGCTCTTAAAGTGAATCAAGTGTAAACGCATCAACCCACGGGGTTGGTCTTGTGGTGAATGTGTCTTTGCAAATTAGCTGATTTCGAAGTTGAGAGTTCCCACGTTCAAATCCTAGTAAATTTATCTTTATATGGATTTGAATACTGGATGATGGATACCAGTGTTCTTTGGTGGTTGGGTTTCAATTAACAACACATATCAGAAATGGTCGACCTGAGACTGTACAAGACTACACTTCACTTACATCCATACATATCATCCTCATTCATACTCTGAAGTAATACCTGACAGTGATTACCAGAGGCTAAACAGGAAAGGGAAAAAAGTATAAATGCATCAGTTGCTTAATAACTCTGATCAAAGAAAACTGATTATAATTTTAAGCTCAAAAGACAGGTATTTTAGCCTAATTTTATATCTTTTACATTTCAGAATACTATTCCCTGAAGTATTTCAAATGAGTATAACCATCAATTATAAACTGATTCAGTTTTCTAAATAGCTATTTTTTTTTTCATTTTTATTACTCTGTTATTATTCTCATAAACTTACTGAGGTAGACTTTGGTCGTGGCACATGGAAAGTTCCACCTCCTAGTAAATGCAAATCATCCTCTTCTGAACTGGAAAGAGGCCCAGGGGGTGGCGGCGCTCGACCATACAGCTGAGTTGGGGTACAAATTGGAGGTACTCGACATACAGGTTCAGGCTGTAAATAAAATAAAACATATTTAATTATATGTTATGTAATAGTTATTTACACAAATGATAATGTTAGTAAAGCTATAAATGTCCTGAAAAGTAATTCATCTATTGGCTGCAATGTAATATACGAGTACATATCTAATTATTATTAAATGGGAGTTCATGGGACATTTAACCCATTCAATATTGCAGAATATCATGGAAGTTCCACAAAAGCTGAGAAATATTCTCTTTTTTAAATAAAGTGATAGTTTAGTATAACTCATTCATTACCGATTTTGAATGATAGAACTTACCTCAGTGCTGAAATTTTATTTATATTAAATACAGTGCTATCATTTTATAGCGCACTATGTGCATTACTTGAACAGTCTCCAAGGAAAGGTTTGCATAAATTATAATAATGGGCTTCCTGTGGGGACTGCATGTAAGGCTAAATGATGAGGTGATGTGAGACTAAACCAACCACCTACTGGTAACAAATGTGGTGCCCCTGAGGCACTGTTTCAGGAGGTGTAATGGAATGCTCTTATAATATCTCTGCAAACAATTGTTCAATTTTCAAAATTCAAACAGGTATTTTTTAGTGGGTTAAAGACTTACTTTTACTTGCATCAGGTACACTCTCAATCTAAGAGATCATGGTTATTTGTAATGTTATTATATCTTTGCAACCAATTTTCGGATTTTCAAAATTCAAATGGGGTATTTGCTAGTCTAATTCAAAATCATGATGGAACCAAACCAGAATAAAAATTAACTAATATACTCAGGAATTGACCTTATTTAATGTTGCATAGCACATGAATGTACTGTGTACAAAGCTACATCTGTTACTAGAAATTAATGCGAAAGCATATTCTTAGATAAAAGTATACCCATAGATTTAGTGATAACAAAAAAACGTAATTTAACAAATTATAATAATAATTATATTTATACAGGATGATTCAAAGAAACGGGAAATTTTGAAAGAAAGCAATTAAACACATAAAATGAAATGAAAATTTAATAATAGTTGGAGATTGGAAAAGGCAAGGAAGGAAATATAGTAGGTGAATGCGGGCTGGGAAAAAGGAATGAAAAAGGGGACCAACTTATAAAGTTTTGCACAAAGTATAATTTAGTAATTGCCAACACCCAGTTTAAAAATCATAATAGAAGAATATACACATGGAAAAAGCCAGGTGCTGCAAGGTATCAAATAGATTATATCATGGTTAAGCAAAGATTTAGAAATCAACTTGTCGACTGCAAAGCTTAACCTGGAGCAGATATTGATAGCGACCATAATTTAGTGATAATGAAATGTAGATTGGGGTTTAAAAACCTGAAGAAAAGGTGTTAGATGAATCGGTGGAATTTAGAGAAGCTTGATGAAGAGGAGGTAAAGAAGATTTTTGAGGAGGACATCGCAAGAGGTCTGAGTAAAAAAGATAAAGTAGAAAAAGTAGAAGAAGAATGGGAAAATGTTAAAAAAGAAATTCTTAAATCAGCAGAAGCAAATTTAAGTGGAACAAAAAGAACTGATAGAAAACCTTGGATTTCAGATGATATATTGGAGCTGATGGATGAACGTAGAAAATATAAGAATACTAATGATGAAGATAGTAAAAGGAACTGTAGACAATTAAGAAATAATACAAACAGGAAGTGCAAACTAGCAAAAGAAGAGTGGATTAAAGAATTCAGAAGTGGAAAGAGAAATGAACATTGGTAAAATAGACGGAGCATATAGAAAAGTTAAGGAAAATTTTGGGGTACATAAATTAAAATCTAATAATGTGTTAAACAAAGATGGTATACCGATTTATAATTCGAAAGGCAAAGTCGATAGGTGGGTGGAATATATTGAAGAGTTATATGGAGGAAATGAATTAGAAAATTGTGTTATAGAGGAAGTCGAAGAGGATGAAAGGGGAGAAACAATACTGAGATCTGATTTTAAGAGATCATTAAAAGATTTGAATGGCAGAAAGGCTCCTGGAATAGACGGAATACCTTTAGAATTACTGTGCAGTGCAGGTCAGTAAGCGATTGACAGATTATACAAGCTGGTGTGTAATATTTATGAAAAAGGGGAAGTTCCATCAGACTGCAAAAAGAGTGTTATAGTCATGTTACCAAAGAAAGCAGGAGCAGATAAATGTGAAGAATATAGAACAATTAGCTTAACTAGCCATGCATCAAAAATCTTAACTAGAATTCTGTACAGAAGAATTGAGAGGAGAGTGGAAGAAGTGTTAGGAGAAGACCAATTTGGTTTCAGAAAAAGTATAGGGACAAGGGAACAATTTTAGGCCTCAGATTAATAGTAGAAGGAAGATTAAAGAAAAACAAACCAACATACCTGGCATTTATAGACCTAGAAAAGACATTCGATAACGTAGACTGGAATAAAAATGTTCAGCATTTTAAAAAATCAGGGTTCAAATACAGATATAGAAGAACGATTGCTAACATTTACAGGAACCAAACAGCAATATTAATAATTGAAGAACATAAGAAAGAAACCGTAATAAGAAAGGGAGTCCAACAAGGATATTCCCTATCCCCGTTACTTTTTAATCTTTACATAGAACTAGCAGTTAATGATGTTAAAGAACAATTTAGATCCAGAGTAACAGTACAAGGTGAAAAGATAAAGCTGCTACGATTTGCTGATGATATAGTAATTCTAGCTGAGAGTAAAAAGGATTTAGAAGAAACAATGAACGGCATGGATGAAGTCCTACGCAAGAACTACTGCATGAAAATAAACAAGAACAAAACAAAAGTAATGAAATGTAGTAGAAATAATGAAGATGGACCACTGAATATGAAAATAGGAAGAGAAAAGATTATGGAGGTAGAAGAATTTTGTTATTTGGGAAGTAGAATTACTAAAGATGGATGAAGCAAGAGCGATATAAAATGCCAAATAGCAAGGCGAAACGAGCTTTCAGTCAGAAATATAATTTGTTTACATCAAAAATTAATTTAAATGTCAGGAAAAGATTTTTGAAAGTATATGTTTGGAGCGTCGCTTTATATGGAAGTGAAACTTGGACAATCGGAGTACCTGAGAAGAAACGTTTAGAAGCTTTTATAATGTGGTGCTATAGGAGAAATGTTAAAAATCAGATCGGTGGATAAAGTGACAAATGAAGAGGTGTTGCGGCAAATCGATGAAGAAAGAAGCATTTGGAAAAATATAGTTAAAAGAAGAGATAGACTTATAGGCCACATATTAAGGCATCCTGGAATAGTTGCTTTAATATTAGAGGATCAGGTAGAAGGAAAAAATTGTGTAGGCAGGCAACGTTTGGAATATGTAAAACAAATTGTAGGGATGTAGGATGTAGGGGATATACCAAAATGAAATGACTAGCACTAGATAGGGAATCTTAGAAAGCTGCATCAAACCAGTCAAATGATTGAAGACAAAAAAAAAATATATACAGAGATTTTCCTATGATAATTAATCACTAGAAACATTTGATTTATTATTTATTATAAATTTAGTGATCTTGTTGAATATAAACTTATACACAATATTAAATACTTATCAATAATATGTAACATTTAACAATATCCAAGGGACTAGAAATTACTTATTTTAACGCAACAAAACAGTTAGAAATAAATATCTGTAACAATATTGTATCAGTTATTAATATTACTATCAGTTTGTCATCCTCTGTGGTGGAGTGGTAGTATGTTGCCTTTCTTCTAGAAGGTTCTGGGTTAAAATCCCAATCATGCTTTTCATTTTTCATATTTTATAAAATTATCAGGTGACGGAAGAAGCATTATCCATATGCTGGTGAATATTATATTATTTTTCATGCTAGCTGTAATTTAAAAATAACTACTGCTAAACTCTGTAGGCAATTATTAATATACAGTGTAATCATTTTATTGTCTACATCATGATATTATACACTATTTCCAATATGGACTGCAGTACAGAGATACTCACATTTGATTTGATCGATGAAATGTAGTTATGCACAGCTTGTAATGTGCAGGTAACAATAGCCTTCATGGCTGGAGAAGAGCTATAAATTACATAAATATATTCTGCTATGCCCGACTGTTGTTGATTTTGTAAAAAAAAAATTGGACCCACTATTTGTTGTTGAGAAATCACACACCAAACCCTTACCTTCTGCAAGTGCAGCAGCATTCCATGTAAGATGTGTGGATTTTGTGCTGACCAATATCTGTTGTTCTAGCTTTAATATAACTGCTAACGTGAAAATATGCTTCATCACTAAAAAACACATTATTCAGTATGCCCATCCCAATATTTTCCACCTGGTTGATAAACCATTGGCAGTTCCTTATTCTTTTAATGGTATCTGGGGGTATTGGTTCCTGTATGCAATTTATTCGGTTTGCATGCATACCTAATTTCTTTGTGGCCTTTTGTACACTCCTGTATAATATTCATGTCTGCAATGATAATTAAACAGAGATTGTTTTAATTTATTTAATATTATTTATCATAAATTTACTTCTATTGTTTTTGTAATATTATTCATTTGATTGATTTGAATCATTCATTTCAGACCCAGCTCACACACTGATAAAGTCTCACAGTTCATTAATTCAATTCATTAAATTTTGCGCATCAGCTGGTAAATCACTACTACATATATTTATGTAGCCTATGATACTCCCAGTAATGAAAGGTTTCTAATGCAGGGTCATAATCTAAATTGGTTCAGTTGTTGGGTGCACTACTATGGTGGAATTAACATATATACATATACAAATCCATGCTAAATACATTACACTCCTTTTTTGGCAGTCGTGTAAAAACAGTCGTCCTCATTTCACTTTGCTCCTCGTTTGTCTTGCTTATCAAACTGTGAAAGTTGTTAATGATATTGGATTTCAGCTTGATGATGGCCTATGAATACATTGATCACTCTCAACTGAAGTTCGACCATTTTGAAAACAGTTATATCACTTTTTAATCTGTATAACCTCTCACAGCCAATAAAATAAAAAAGCCACAAATACCTATTATACTAACATAATAAATTCTGATTGACAGCAACTGAAGTGCTGCATGAGGTTACAAAAAAAACACATGCATGCACAGTACATAGTAGTGCTTTGCTCTACCAAGTTTTACAACTCATATTCAAATGCTTATTAAGAAAAAAGAGTATGGTTGAATATTTTTGAACAGATCTTGCACATAGCATAAACAGGAAAAAAAAACAGAATTCAACATAACAAACAAATCTTCACATGTTTTTCAGTCAATAACAATAATTTTCTAAATCTAATACTGTTGACTTACAGCATAATGATTTGTAGCATCAGCCATCTGAGCCCAACGTAATCTTTCATCTAAACAAACACCATACTGAGGTACTTTAAGTCCTCTTAATGTGTAAGGAGGATATTGTGTTACACCATCATCCTCACGACTCCATTTTCGACTATAAATAAAACAATAAATAATTAAATAATGAATCTAGCATTTTTTAAAAAGAAAGGATTACTAAATAATTTATTTAATAGCTTTTAATATTGATTTTTCATAATATTTATTGTAACATTTATATTAGTTACAAACTTTAGAATTGCCTCTTTATAAAATGGAAACAACAGTTATTTCTAATTTATCCTCTGGCATTATTGTTTAAAGGTAAAGATTTGCTAAGAGCTGATACATTGTAATGTTTGATCTGTCTCATGCTTCTTAATCATTATGTCTTTAGTCTTTATGGTCTTTTACATTGCATGTTATATTTAAAAATTATACTCAAATATTTTTACTCAAAATTAGGTATTTCACTTCTGTAGTCCTCTGTGTCTACCCAAAATGATTTGAAGGAAAATGAAAAAATCATGTCTCACCTCCCACAAAGATGCACACAAACTATTATTTTCATATTTTTTGGGAAAATTTCCATTAAATAAACCTCCAGTTCTTAAAAATAGTTATCCTTTACTTAAAAAGCAATGTCTCAAACAGTAAGTCAAGGAATTTTGAAACTAAAGGGTAGTTTTTTTTATTTTAGACAAATCTTTAGTAAAATTATTTTTTTCATGTAATTTTGCATAATATTTAATCTATATATTTCTTATGTTGAATCAGGAAAATGTTAAAATTAATTATTGAAAGTTACAAAAGTGTTATATAATTTCAAAAAATTTTCATTAATTAACACATTTCAAATCATTATGACTAACACCAGTTAACATTTGATTGTATCATCTTTTACCATTGTCATCATTAGCAGTTTAATAATAATTATTATTATTAATTTATAATATGGACTTTAATATTTAAAACAATAATTTTAATGCCCATTAATCTTTTGAGAAATAATAACTAACAACCTTTTTTTCAATTTTCACTATATCATTTATCCAGAAAAAGTTTTACAACCTTTAATTTTTCATTGTTCAATACTTCTTCTTTGGGTATTTTTTGTGAAATCATCAAAATATTTTGTTCTTTTTAAACAATTTTTTTTACCTTCCCCTACACCTCTTTTGTGATTAGGCTTAATTCAAACAAAGATTGAACATTAAGCGATATAGTAATAACAAAATTCTTGCAAGTTTTGAATCTATAATACCATGAGCCTATCTTCTTAAAGATAGTTTAACATCATTTTTTGAAATCATAAACAATGCAGTCTTCATAAACTGCCTAAATCAGGAGAGGATTAAGCAATATCAATGCAGTCTTTGGGAGTAATTGTTATTTTCTAGATATTTTTCTTTTGTATCAGAGATATGGATCTTGAAACAACATTCTACCCTGGGAAAATGAGATAGACTTCTTTAATTGTATGGGAAGTGGACAAATTTGTTTTTTTTAAACCTATGCTAAATACAAAATGAAATCTCATTAGATAACTTATAAAATCAATTTTCTAACAACACAAAGGAAATAAATAGTACACATATATTTTTTCGTAATGTTGATCTCAAATGAAGTGATATATATGAAGTACTTTATTCATTTCTCCCATTTTATGAGAATCTGTATCAAAATGCAGGGAGCAAGCATATGTTAAAAGTTAGGTTTGGTTGCTAATAAAAAATTATCAGCAACAATGTATCAGTTTATACGTGTAAAATAACTTCTACTCATTCATTATTTAGACGTCATTCATTTAATTAGTCATCTGTATATGTTCTTTGCTTTCCTGTGTAAGTGAATTAATGAGGCTTATGACAATAAACACTGCAACTTTCTTACTTATTTAGAAGTTCAGTCTGTAATTAAATTTCTCAATGCAAAAGATCTTAACCCTGCCACAATATATTCGTACCATGAATTAAGTGAAAATTATGGCCAGTCAGTGAAGGAAAGCATTAATTATAAAAGATTATTAAAAACAAATAATATCTTTAAAACAACTTCAGAATCTTGTTGAATAAGTAAATGACAAATTTGAGAAAACATTCTGAATGTTCCTGCCACTGGTTTTAGACAGAGTAAGGGAAATAACTATGCCTTTTTAATTATTGTATATAGAATGTACTGTAGTAACATTTTGAAGAGGGTCTGATCGTTATGACTTTTTATCTTTGTTACCATTCAATTGTGTTCAGTATGACTTTATAATATTTAAATTAAAACATTAGAATTCATTTTAATCATGATATTAAACTGATTGTCTTGTATTTGTACAATGAAGGACAATATTTATAAGAATGTATCTTCTCTCTTATGTGTACTCATATAATCAGGTGTTCCATGATGATCAATGGTCAATTCATTTTCATAAATATGCTTTTATTTCTGACTTAGAAATTCATTTCTAAAACATTACATTTGGCTATATTTGATTAGATGCATTCTGTTTGACGGATGCACATATACTGATTGATCTGGGTAGGTCAACTATGATAAATTTGAGAAAATAAAAGTCGATTTTCTAATAACAGTATGAAATTTACCGAGTTAAATTTTTGAGTTTTGTAATTTACCAGAAGCTTAGCCCAGGTTCTGCGTAAATGTACATAGCTGGACATATTAGTCATAGGACATTTTTTGAGTACTTTTCTGAATTATATGTGTTGATGTTTCAAAATTTACTTTTTTTTTTTACTGTGTTCAATGTTATATTAACTACACAATTCTTGTATTAAATCTTAGACTTTCATAACAATTAATCTATTACACCCCTTAACAATAATGTTTACTTGTATGGTCTTAACCTCCACCAGATTTCACAACTGATTGAAGTCATAAGTTCATTAAATTAAAATGCCCTAGTGATTTCACTATTTTGTCAATATTATCAAGTAATTTCAAATTAAAAATTAAAAAATATTTAATCCAAGTTGTATTATTAAAAATTATTTTTAAATCATGTTTTTGTATAACCAGTACATCAGTTTTTTTTTAATTTTAATTTTTTTTTAATTTCCTTGACAATAAATTTTTGCTAAAAAGAATAGTCACTTATTTTTAAAACCTAACAATACTCACTATCATACAAAATAACAAACTATTTTCATATAACTCAACACAATATTTCAGCTTACAAGAAAGGGTCTTATTATGCTTCTGTTGTCATTTTTAATAAATTACTGAACTGTTTAAAAATTCTTTGCATCAACTTATTTAAAGCAATATGAAGATCTTTGTTTTACAGGAACAAAAGTACTATGTTGATAAATTTTTAAATAGTACTGATAAAAAAACCCTGCATATAAATGTGTTCTCAAATAATTTTCATTCACACCTTCGAATTGTGATTTATTTTGTAATTATTTTTTATATTTCCACGTATACTTCATATTTACTTTAATATTATTTCATATGTTTATATTCTAAATGATTAATGTGGACTTGACCACATCTAAATTTTATTTTATATACTTAATTGTACATTTTGTGACATTCTAATCAAAGTTTTTCTACAGTTCCCTTTATCCATCCAGCTAAATGCTGGGGCAGTTCCTTTTTTATCCTTGGAGTTCCATCTACTCACTCCTGACATGATCTATGTAATGTATTATTATGTACCGATCAGAATAAAAGATTTGACTATTTAGAATATTTAAAAAAGAGTATTAAAGAAGCATTATTTGCTGCAAATTTCTATTCTTCCATTAAATTTTTGGCGTATTTGTTTGTGGCATCTTTTTATGGATTTTATGTATTTATTAATTTTGTTTTTTTATCAATTAACAAGTTTTTGATGATCCATTTTTTTAATGTCTTTATAACATGCTATAATAAAATTAATTTCAGAACAATAAAAAACAAACTGTAAAAGTTAACATATGAATATATTTCAAATTCATATACTTACCTCCATACACATAAACACGCCAAGGTACCAGCAATGATTAATACTGCTAACAGTGATGCACCAATAGCAACACCAAGTACTTCACCATCAATTTGACATTGAGCGCCATAAAAATTTCCAAGACATCTGAAAAATTACAGTTTTATATTCATGAAACCCCATCATGTTAAAGATTACTAATGGAAAGAAAATAATAATAAAAAAAATTAAACCATTCCTTGATATAGGCTTGTGACAATCCCTGCCTTTTTTACTGTGGACCCTATGTAAAGCCAAATTACTCCTGATAGCATTAACAGAGATTATTATATTCTGTTAGGTGTTTTATTTATTTACTGTGAGAAGAGAGTAATAATTATTGATAAATAAAATTCTTCATAATTACAGAAAGATGATGCAAACATTTTTATAATGTTAGCAACCATAAAAAGTCATGAATCTTTTTTTTTCTTTTGAGGTCATTGGACCACTAAATCAGTTTCCAGTATTCTTCCAAGAGCTCACTACCTTAACCTTTCAGTTCTACCAGTACTTTTTAAGATCTTTGTTTCCTCATTTTGTCTTTAACCTCCACTGTGCATCTTTTCTGTAAAGAAACTGTACTTTGAAAGTGTTGTTTTTTTTTTGTCTTGTCAAAAGAGTCCTTGATCCTCAGTCCAATTTCTTTGAGAACCTTCTTAATTTCTTTGATGTATTTTCCACTAGTTTTCTTTTCCAAATTCCTGAGAACCAGTTGTTTCAGAATTCAACCTTCATGTATTCTTAAGATGTGGAAAAATGTAAATCCTTCTCTTCTTTATTGTGCTGATAATTGAATTGATTTCTTTGTATAGAGTTTCATTAGTGGGAATTCACCAGCCACAATACTTCTGGTAATTTTTGTTTAAACAGGTTCTGATGATCCTGCCTTCTGTTTTAATTATTTAGTCGGTTTTAGCTACATTTTTAATCTGAAAAATAGTTTCACAGGTGTACAGTGCCTCTGGGAGAACGGTTTTGTTTTGTAATGGAAAATTTTGGAGTTTATTGTAAGGCATTTCTTATGGTAGGTCTACCAGCTTAAACCTTGTGCTCTTCTAATTTTGGAGATTCTGTTTTGCCAAGTGGATCCTTCTTTTAATTTGCAGTCAATGATTTCCCCTAAATATTTAAATTGCTGAATAATCTAATTTCACTCCCATTTCATTCATGAATTATAGTAAAAAATTTTGGTTTTTATAAATTTGTTAGATAAATGATGATTGTTTGCCTATAATGTAATTCAAAAACAATTGTATAATGATCAAAGTAAACAATAATATCTTGGAAGGACGATTTCAATTATTTTTATACTGTTTACAATGTATTTAAAAAAAAAATAATAAAATAAAAATCAAAAGCGTACTTGCACACAGGTTGACCACTGTTTGCCTCGTAATAACAGTGACCTCTATGGCCGCACAAATCTGGTGGACATGCTTCACAACGCCGGCCACTTCTAAGTTCATCGGCAGCCATTGGATCCCTCAGACCTTCATGGCACAGACAACGAAATGAGCCGAAGACATTGCGACAGATTGCATTAACATGACAGTCGTGAAGTTCTGATGAGCTGCACTCATCTAAATCTGCAATAATATGCAAGTAAGGTCCTAGTAAATTGGTAGAGAATAAAGAAATTTTTACATTTAGTTTATATATTATGATACAATACAACATAATATGTTGATAGTACCCTAATGTTTATGAAATAATTCTCTAGCAGCACAATTTACTGTTTAATTTACAAATGGCTGTTTATTTTACATTTAATTTTGTTATATTTCTATTTCTTCAGTACATGGTTTAAGATTTTTTAAAAATCAGCTACATAAGAGAAATCTGAAGTTTTATAGCGTAAGAATCATTTAAAATTTTGATACTCATTTTATAAAGCCAGATGAGACAATTTCCTTAGACTTGAATTACCAGTGGTAGGTTTTAATCTGGCTCACTGGATGGTACGGATTTGTCAAGTACCCAAGACTAACCCATCTTACATTAGGAAATGGCAATAAAACTGCCAGGCAACCTAACCAGTAGGAATATTAAACCATTCTAGACAACTGGAAGGATAGCCCATATTAGGAAATTTTTTGTTGTAGACTCCTGAAGGCTACGCTCATAACATTATGTTTAATTAGATTACAGATAAATTATGAATATAAATTGGACATAGTTCCTTGTATATGCCTCTATATACCTTTGTTTTACTTTTTTTTTTTACACCAGAGTAGAACACAAATCAACTGCTAACAAAGCAATGTGTTTTTTGATTACAAGTCAATTATTCATGAAAACATGCTGTAATAGACAGTCTAGTAAACAAGATATTTTTGATATTCAATGATGATTGACATAATAATATGAATTACATTTCTCAGTTGTTTGTTTACATTTTGTTAGCCTTATTTGTAGAGATATTATTTACTAATCACTGATTTTAACAATATAATTTTAGGTCTAAAACCACATCTATTCTATATATGTATATATATATATATATATACACACACACACATACACACACATATACTGAAAAGGTTTTTTTTAAATTATGTACAGCCAACAATTTTATATTGTGTTAAAGAAAAACTATACTAATTCATGTAAATATAATTGTTATTATTATATAACTCAATTAAAAAAAAATGTTCTTAGTTAGAAAACTTAAAACACTCTAGTTTACTGTAATTTTTTAGGGCATAGTACACCAATCCTAAATTTGTTAGTATGTGTAAAGATTGCTCATTTCAGAGCACCCAAAACCATGAAAACTATATTCATAAAGCTTTGAATGGGCTATATGTATAACTAACACCATAACTGTCACTTTATATACATGATTTATATAATAGCATGGAAATTAATCCAACATACAGAATTTTTTGTTTATTTCTATGTTGTGGCTGCAATGCTTGACCACACCCATTCTTTAAGTTGTCTGTGTAATGTGAGATTATTGTTCTTTGGTATTTAGCAACTTTCATGTTAGTGTTTTGTGAAAGTTTATTTCATTTTTTATTACAAAATCATATTTTTGTATTTTTTGTTCTGTGTGTCTTGGATATATAATAATGGACATAACTCCAAGAAAGTGTTTGAAAATTGTTTCACTTTTTGCGCATACCAGTAACGAAAAATAGCTTCTGAGTATGGTTCTTTAAAATAATTTAAAGAAACTGGTTTCTTTTTACCTCAAAAGAAAGGCAAATGTGGCCGTAAAAGAAAACTACTCCAGTACAGGATCGGTCATTAGTGAGAAAAAGTAAACTTGATCCAAAATTATCTGCTGTGGACTTAAATCAAGAATTAGCAGCCGGTGGAACAAATTTGCATGTGACAACTGTTAGATGCCGACTTCTTGCAACTGGATGGAAAGCTCATCGGCCAGGTAGAAAGCAGCTTTTAACACCAGCAATACATAAAAAAGGCTCTTTTGGGGCACAGCAGCTAACTGGACCAAAGAAGACTGAGAAAATGTTATGTTTTCTGACGAGTCACATTTTTATGTTCAGGGCCAAAGGTTCCAAACATTAGAAAATCATCAGATGGAAATACATCACTGGCTCATATCCATCAATCAGTTAAAACATCCACAGAAACATTTTGGGGTTGTTTTCATTTGAAGGCAACCCCAAGCGATGAAGGCCTTGTTCTTTACTTCCAGTAGTTGGTATGCTGAAAAGTGATGGATATATTGAGATTCTAAAAGGAAGGGTTGTAACAAATTCTCACAAGGCAACGGAGAGTTCCAACAAGATTTGGCATCATACCAAACTGCCAAAAAAGTAGAAAACATTTTTGAAAAACGAAACATTATAGTGTTCCTGTGACCAAGCAATTCCTCAGACTTAAATCCAATTGAAAATCTTTGGTCAGTACTCAAAAAATGACTTTAATAAATCAATTTTAGTACAAGAATTTACTTGATATTCACAAATTGTATGGGTGTGACTTTTTTCTAAATAAAGTTACTTTTTATTATATTCTACACAGCTTCTATGAATTTTATGTACAAGTTCATGTACACATTAATAATATTTTTTTATTATTGTTGTACATTTATAAATTGTGTTTTTTTTTTGTTTTTCTTTAATAGCAGGTGATAAAGTCATCTTATCACCTCACTCCTTTATTCAGCTTGACATAGTTAAGCAATTTTTCCTTTCAAATACATTCTGATAGTGCTGTTATTATACAATTTTCAAATTGAATTAATTAATACAACAAACAACTTTTACTTTCATAAGTACTGTATAGGAACTGGTTGATTTATATTTACAAAAAGCCTTTTTAATATCAATAAATATTACATGAATTTCTTGATTAAATTCTTCTCTTACTTTGATAATAGTTTTTAGAGAGAAAACTGCATTCATGCATGCTCTGTCCTTTTGAGACCTGTCTGTTTCTCAATAACAAATGTCATGATTATTTATTGACAATTTTACATTGTACTAATATGTAACTCTGACATAATATCCTATCACATCTCTTAAAAAATGACAACATTTTATTTTCAAAAAATATATTCATATCAAAAATCTTCATTATTCATTCTAGGTACGTCAGTAAAAAATATTTTAATTTTCAATATTCACGGAAAATCAGGAAAATTAATTTAATCAGAAAGAATTAAAGGAGAATTTATTACTGACCATATACTTGAGAGACAGAACCGGGTGGACTATCAACCCATAAACCACTATTGCCGATATTATTTCCACGTCTATGTATAGCAGCTACTAACTGATGATGCATATCTTGTACTAATGATTCTTCAGATTTTTTTATGCCTGATGGAAAATCTTCAAGTTGAATAGTCATGTTAACATAAACACCTGTTGATGATTTGTATACATTGTTTACACGACTTCCAACAAATTCATCAGAGTAAGGCGTCATTGATAATGCTGAATCAATCTGTAATAAAATAAAAAAATTAGTCTACTTTTAATGGACATAAAAAAGGTGGTGAGGTGTTTACAATATATTGTGAACAAAAGAAGTTTATTTTACATTGCTAAACTTCTAATTTATTTTCACAACCACATTCTCACACAATTTAAGCCATATTACATACATCCAAATTTAAGATTCATCAGCTAAGAAAGTCTAGCAAAAACTATTTTATTACCTCTAGATGAAACGTATTTTAATAAGAGAACATTTCTGTACATTACTTTTGTATTTATCAAAATGTTTTCCAGAATTTTCTTTAACTGTTATGCATACATAACATATGCAAAGTATAAATTTTAACTGCAAAGAATCTTTCAAAATTTGTAATAGCTAAAACAATCAAACACTACTTTACCTACTTAATCAGACATCTGTCATTGAGATTATTTTTATAAATTAGCTATAACCATTTAATAACTATATAAATATTACACATACCGCACGGTTAGCCTCATATTCAATTTGAAGAAATTCCTTTGAATCCCTGTCAAGGAGTTTGTCAGACCAAACAACACGATGTTCATATAAACGATCAACACGTAATGATAACACAAATGAAACAACACCTAGACAAAAAAATTACAATAAACATAAGCATCTACTCATAAAAGTAAATATCAGAAATGAATCTCCTAATCTCAAATAATCATAAAATCTTCCTTTAATTTTTATAAACCATTAAAAAAATCTTTTAACATTCCACACCATTTTTTTTTTTTTTTTTTTTTTTGCCTGTATGACGTACACAGTTTGTTTGTTTTAGAAAGTTAGGTGGATATTCACAACTTTTAGCATAGAATTATACAGTGCCTGTTGTAAGAAATAATGTTAAAATGGTACAGATCTCTTACAAGTTCATTCCGATGTCTCATTATATAACACTGTGAAATAATTGAACTTTTTCTAACAGGCAACTAAGATTCCCTCCCATTTTAATGAAAATTTTTCTTGCCCTCATTACTCTTCTTCCATCTCATTAACTGAAATTATGAAATTTAATATGTATTACAATAATGTTGTTAAAACATACAACTCGGAGAAAAAACAATTCATTTCTTTACTGAAAGTCAAAATAACAATTTTATAATAATAGTCACTGTATTGCCACCAACTGTATTACTCAAATACTCTAAAATATAATAAAATTCTTTAAACATCAACCTTTTTAAATAATTTCTGAATAGTGTTATGGAATATTAAAATTGCAATATTAAAAAAAAACAGACAAGAATTGAGGTATGTTTTATTCACAATTTTCTGTAACTTTTACAACTTTTTTTATAAATAAATTAAACTCACAAGAATAGTCAAGAAAAAACAATCTTTAAAAACAGTATAAGATTGATTTTTCATCAAGTGGTTTTCATACGTTATAACTCTTCAAAGATGAGTGTTTTCTTTTGTGAATCATACTAATGATTTTTTTTTTCTACAATTTCCCTACACTCCTTCAGCTCACATCTCATACTAGGATAGTAACTTCTGGTCAAAATTTTTAAATACTAAAAAAAAATTTCTACAAATGTTCTAGATTTTATTCATTTTCAATTTTTATTCATTGAAATTTAGTTTTAGATGTGGACACAAAAAAACTAGGAGGGAATACCACAGAAAAAAGGGTAAAGCCCAGTTTAATAATTTTAAAATGATCTATGAAAGTTCTTAACATTTTTATTTCATTTCATTTTAACCTTTGAAATACGTGTAAATTCTTACCTCCTGTTGTAATCAGAAGTTGTGTTTAAAATATTAGAAATGTATTTTTATTGAATGTAATGAAATAGAGGTGGTTGCTTAGCATGTTTTGTTGTAATTTTTCTATTGATGTTAAACCTAACAAAATTTAAAACTTAGTTGTTAATTTTTTACTAAACAATTCAAAAAAATTCTTTATAATAGTAAAGAGTATCATGGATAAACTAGTTAACCACATTCCTTACAAACTGATGGTTTCACAGCATCTGGAACAAACTGTGTACATTTTGGTAATTTTTTTTAGTATTTCACTATGATCATTAACCACTAATAATTGGTATATAATCATCAGCACATGCATTTTTATACTAAACTATTCCCTAGATCATTAATATAAATGAGAAGTGAATGCTTTGTTCCTAGCCAAAAGGTCAAAAAGGAATAAAACTTTCTCTAAAAGTTAGTTAGACCTTATAAAACATATTAAGTGACCAAAACATTACTAACGATGACATGGTTCACGATGTCTTCGTCTACTGTAACCAGGTCTACACTGGCAACTAGAAACTCCAAATTCTGTACGACAGTGTTCATGTTGTACAGCATCGCAAGTTGAATCATCACCCACTATGCATGTATCTATTCGCACTGGAGGATGTGTAGGTCTATGATAATATGGTCTTCTGTAAAACAGAATAATAAATATGATGAAATCCATTAATATCTTGTTTTGAATAAACAATTAATAACACCATAATTATTTCAGTAATAAAAAATATTCTCTTCAGTTTTAATTACGCTCATAAACAAAATTTTTATATCTTAACAAGCAATAAATGAAAGCAATCTATTTTGTAATGCTAAAAATGAATCTGAAGTCAGAATTTTTCCATCACCCTACATTTTTGAAAAATTCCAAATTTAAAAAATTGTTAATATTACATGATTCATGATTATACACATACAATTTTTATTTTATGTGAATACTTTTAATTTATATGCTCAGTATATCTTTAACCCTATTAATCAGTTGTTAACTGTGAAACAATAAGTTAAGTCGTAACACAAACATCACGTATCATGGCATTCTACCTCTCTATTGAAGCATACATGAACAAGGTTCATCATGTCTGTACAATTCAAAATAACATGAAGCTTGTTGGCTTTGTTAGCCTACTGCTCTTAATTGTATAATCTCTTCAGTTAGTGTGATAATTGTATTGATTGAACAGTGAAGTCTCATAATGCTTCATAAGTATGATCTGAACAGATTTTGTTACATGTGTGGTGAGTTCACTATAAAATCGCATAAAAAAAACATTACAGTACAATTAAAGTACAATTAAAAAAACGTATAAATTGTACTTTGACTGTAAAGTCAGTGATCAGGATAAGACACGGGCTCCTCATAAAATATGTAGTAACTGCACAGTCAGCTTAAGAGGAAGGCTAAAAGGCACATGAAAGGTCTTTCCATTTGGTGTCCCTATGGTTTCATGTGAACCAAAAGATCACTTAACTGATTTTTATTTCTGTTTAACTAATGTGTCTGAAATTTCTAAGAAATCTAAACACACTGTGCTATCCTTTATTGCCATCTGCACTGAGACCTGTAACTCATAGTGAATAAATTCCAGTTCCCAAGGTCGCTGAAAATTTGTTTTGTGAAAAAAGTGATGAAGAAATGGTTATTATGAAAGAAGACAAGCATGATTCAGACTTTGAATCCAGTGAATCTTATATCACAAGATGAGGTAAATGACTATGAAATATTTAAACTTATCAAAAATCAACTAAATTTTTAGGTTCAAGATTGCAAGGTTGGAATTTACTTTAAAAAAATATGAAAATCTCAAGCTATCAAAGCCATCAGAAAAAGTTTTCTCAATACTTTGCCAAAGAAAATTACTTCGTTTATTACAGAAATATTGATATCCTTATGTTATAACTAGTACAAGTTCATGAACTTGAAGAGTGGCACCTTTTCACTGATAACTCCAAGTATAGCTTAAAAGCAGTTCTGCTTCACATTAGTAATAAATATCCTCTGTACCGATTTGTTATGGAATTAATATGAAAGAAACGTATACTGTTATGAAAACTGTTATTGAGAAAATAAATTATTAAAAAAAAAGCTGCAATGTGTTTGAAGATATAAAAATAATAGCTGTTTTATTAAGCATGCAGTTAGAGGTATGCAAAATAGTGTTGTTTTATTTGTAAGTCGGGCAACGGATCTAGGGATTAGAATTTTGTAATAAAACAATGGAATTAACATGAGAACTTAACCCCTGGTGAAAAATTGTTTTTCTGAAATCTTCCAGGAAATTAGAAAAAACTTTTAGCTGTAAAGCTATTACAAAAATATGTAACAAAAAAATAATTTACCCCGGAATAGTTTTACGATGCTGATGTAAAGAATGCTTCTCTGTTGAAGCAGATACATGTCCAACCCCAGTTTTTCCATTGTTATTATTATTGTTTGGAGGATTAACTGGTCCTCCTTGAAGATTTATATATGTCCTTTTTCCATCAATTGAGACAAAATGTTGACCAGCTTCTGCTGTAGTAATTACACTAACACCATCTACTTCAACTAAAAAAAAAAAAAAACTTTAATATTTTTAGTTTAAAATCTAAACTAAAGTAACAAATATAAGTTTCAAATGAATACATATACAGTATACTCATTGAAACCTAATCTAATTAAAACCACACCTGCCCAAACTGGTGAAAATCTTATATTACAAGAGGTAAATCAAAGAGTAAGTTACACCCTTGCTGTGTTCTTGAATTGAAAGAGATATATTAATGTCTTGTGGTGCAGCACTGGTTGTGTTATTGCTGTCATGCTCCCCCAGCAGCAATTCTGTACAACATCCAGTACATGTATACTATCATTGTCAATATGGCGTGTCCTCTACAGGTTTCATCCAGCATAATAGTGCCTTCAGTTGTCCGATTATTGTGGACAAAAAATTACAATTGTGAAATTTATCACCAAATTGTCGAGGTATATGGTGAGAATGCAATATCATGCCTGATGATCACAAAATGGTGCTAAACATTTAGAAACAGAAGAATAAATTTGAGTGATGAACTGCGTGCTGAGCGTCCTTCAACTGTAAACACGACAGGTAATGCGGAATTCATGAATGAAATGATTTTGGGTAACCGGCTCATTAAAATTAGAGAGATTGGAAGTGAACGTAACATCAGTTACAGTTAGTATGTTTGTGATTATTCACGATCAGCTTGATTACCGTAAGATGTGTGCATGATGGGTGCTACATCTGTTGACCAACAATCACAAACATCAATGTTTTGCATCTGCTCTTTCTTTTCTTCAATGTTATTCCAGGTCTGGTCTACAGTTTTTGAAACAAATCATCACAGGGGATGAGAGCTGGGTGCTTCATTACGCTCCTGAGACTTCACATGAATGGAGACATTAAAATTTGCCGCGACAAAAAAGTGAGAACATCTCCACATGTTCAAAAGCTTATGCTGACAGTCTTTCTCGAATCTGAGGGAGGTGTTTACAGTGAATTTATGCCTGAGGAGCAACAATCAATGCTGAATCTTTAAAAAAATTTTGTAAAGTCATTGAAGATCAAAGACCTGGAAGATTGAGCGATGGGGTCGTTTTTCTTCACGACAACACTACTCCTCATTCGGCCTCATGTGACAAAGGGGTTACTGCAAAAATTCAAGTGGTAAGTGTGGTTTCATCTGCCTTACAGCCCTGACCTAGCACCCTGCAACTACCACCTGTTTAGTCCTCTCAAGTGAGACCTGGGAGAGGAGCGTTTCACTAATGATGATGAACTTAAGGAAGTGGTCCTTAAATGGTTGAAGGAAATTGGATGAAATTTTTATGAGAGTGGAATTGAAAAACTTGTCACAAGGTACGAAAAGTATTTAGAAAAACTTGGTGATTATGTCGAAAAATACATAAAAATATGTAGTTTTTGTTCAATAAAAAAAAATTGTCTTATAAATATGTGTGAACTTACTTTCTGATCGTCCCTCGTAGTATCAATGTTTGAATATTCAAAAATCACAAATTACCTTATGTTTAATAAGGTAAAAATAAATAAGGCTTCATGTTACTTGAAATTGAAATTCAATGACTAGTTTATATTTCATTCGGATGAAAGGCTGAGAGCTACCACTCATGCCACGGAGGCCAGCTATAGTGTACAATATAAAACTGTCATCTATGGATCAGGATGATAAATACTAGAGTGGAATTCAAATGAATGAGTACCTTTCTCAAAAAGACTTAATGTAAATCCAAATGGACCCGAATAAGGTCCAATATATTATTGTAGTAAAACCTCCAAAAAGCATATATCTTGGGAGCCAATAAAATACATCTATTGTTTGAAGTTATCCATTCCCAAAATGGCAGACAAAAGGACAGAAGAGGCCTGAGAAAAACACACTCTAGTTAATGACAAATTTTCTCCTGTTTCATGTATATTTGAGAATTTCTTTCTAATTCTTAATTGTATGATTGATATTGGCAGATTGATTTTCTGTCTAAAAAATCTACCTAACAAATAATTCTACAACTTCTAATACATCATGTTCTTTATCTTAGTATGTAACTCATTTAATACACTACATTATCTTTCTTTTTCTCATGTTTACTAAATATATAAAACATTTAATCTATATCTAGTGTAATATTTACTGAGATGTATATATAGTTAATAATTCAGTTTCAGTATAAATTAATCACTTAAATTTCTTTTGCGTCCAGAACTCAATATTATAGGAATAATTAATCTTACTAAATCATTTAATATTTTTCTAATGCGTATTGCCACTAGTTGCTTGTATTAAATAATCTATTGCCACCAGACATAACATTTTAATTCTTCATTCTGGACATTCTGTTCTAAACAGATAACACCTGAGCACACCATTATGACCTTAAAAATTAAGATATAAGCAAACTGTGTAACTGCACACTACAGTAATGCTATAAACCTAACAAAAAGTAGTATCACATTTTAATTGAACATGATATTAATCCTGAAATATTCAGAAAATAATAAAACATTATTTCAAGTTATTTATAAGATTTGCTCAAATTTAAAATACTTCTGCCCTTAAAATATAATATACTAAGTACCTATGAATGCATCTTATCTACTTTCAACATGTTTATGGCATAAAAACATTATACAAGCATGCTTGGGCATCGGTCAAGAACATGCAACATTTACTGCACCACGCTGACAAATTTATTTCTTTGAATTTATTGTATTGTATTGATGAATCTCATTAACAGTTATCATTAAAACTTGATAAAGAGTCTTAACATTTCTCTATTTGAAAATACAATTGATAGCTTATAATTGCTTTATTTTTACCTGATGATAACATAATGTTGAAACCACAAAGGCATTTTATTAGTCTATGTATAATATGAGTATGACTGGTCTACATTTTCTTTCTACCAAATATGATCGATAATGACCATTAAAACAAAATTAAATACTAACCAGGATAAATGAATGGTTGGCCAGTTTGTGCTGCTTGAGGTTGACTGTCAACTTGAACAGCAGATACTGTAACATCAAAAATGTCTCCTAGTGATGGGGTATGATGATGTTGGTGTACAGTTTTCTGTGGTTTACTAATTCCACCTCCCGGCTTATACTCTGGATCATCCAAAACAATACCAGGCCTAGGATAATACGTTTGATCTAAACCAAAATACAAACATTTCACACATTTAATTTTTGTCTTATGATGACATAGACTGCTACATTTATTGTTCTGAATGCAACAGCATGTAGTAAGTCATTAAAAAATTATTACTTGCATTAATATTCTTTTGCATTTCTCAGTGTTAATCCTTGAAATGTTTCAGGTGTAATGGAAAAACCAAACAATAACCAACTTATATCAAACCCCTTATATACTAACAAATCATCTATGAATACACCAAAACAGTAAGCTTAATATAGATTTAGAAATTTAAACAAATAGCTTTTTAAGCCATGGATTCATCATCAGGTGCATTACCTGATTTGATCATGACAAATATCAGACTTTTATGTATGACAATGGTAGGCATTACCTAATTTTTGAAAAGATGAATCTATGGATTTGAAAAGAATTTTATATAGATTGTTAAGATAAAGCTTGCTGTTCTGGTTTGTTCATAGGTGATTTTTGTTGATAATTATTAATTGCTGCATTCTAGGCAACATGTTTAATGAAAAAGAATATAAATAAGTAAGTAAAAAAAAAAAAAATATATATATATATATAGAGAGAGAGAGAGAAAGAGAAAGAGACAGAGACAGACAGACAGATAGCGAGAGACGTTTAATACAAACATCAATAATAAGCTAAACTTTTATGTACACTTTATAAAAATTTGACAGTCCATCTCCTAGATGGATGTCTGTCCTCAAATTGGACTGTACATATTATTTAATCAAAGGTACCATATACCTTTGAAGAAAACCTGGTAAAGCAATTAATTAATATTTTACCAGCAGGGGAAGGAAAAAATGTTCTTCAGTTTTATGTGAATATTAAATAAATTAAATTTAATCAGTCTGTAGAAAAGTACTATTATATTATTTTATTAAGATACTCGTTTTAATCTTCATAAAATTAACTGGCAACTAATTTAACAAGCTCTCTGCTGTTTGCATAATTTTAATTAAATATCTCTTTGTCAATCAAATTTTTAAAGATGGTTGGCGCTTTTTGACAGTATTTTTTAAATCTCAAAAATAATCTTAAATAGTTAGTTAGATTTTTATGGATATCCCAAGAAAAACATTACATGGATCATATGGCATGCTATGTAAAACAATCCAGCATTAAAGCTTCCCTCATTCAGATTTCTAGGAGAATTACACATAAGGTGCTATATTAAAAAGGAAAAGGAAGAAATGAGAGGATATGCACATGGAGTTTGCATATATTTTTATAGGGAGAAGAACTGGAAAATCCTAAACAATAAATGGAAAAGTATAAATTAGATGTTCTACGCATATGCGAGGTAAGATGGAAAGGTAGTTGAAAGATGAATACTGTTGACTTTACTATTCATGAAAAGGAAAGAAATGGAAAATATGAAATGTGATTAACAGGAAAGAAAATGAAAGACAAAGTTATGATAATTACTGAGATTACTGTTTACTGAGATTGGAGTACATAAAACATTAAAGATACACAAATGAAGGAGGAAAAAGACCTAGTTATGTATATTACATGTATTAGTATATATAGTACAAGTGCAAGCTCTTAACATACAGATGAAGAGTAAGAAGAATATAATATAGTACGAGAGGATATAATATATAGAAAAGGAAAAAAAGATTGCGTGTGTAATGGAAACGGGAGGCTGGAATGCAGTTGTCAGAAAAGGCAGTGATAGTAGCACTGTAGGAAAATTTTGGCTAGGAAATAGAAATGAAAGAGGGCAAAAATTGATAGATTTTTTGCGAATGGAGCAACATGGTTATAAGTAACACTTTATTTGAAACTCATAAAGGAAGAAGATATACCTGGATACCTCCATTTGATAAACAAAGATACAAAATAAATTACACATTAACACTGAAGGGATACAGGAGCAGTATGAAAAATCCAAAAGAGTTATCAAGGAGCAAACATCTGCTCAAATTGTAATCTAGTTGTATCGGAGATTTGAATAAAATTAAAAATAATGTAGAAGGGAGGGGGAACAGGAAGAATTTAAAGCGAGTAAATTAAAAGAAGCAGGTAAAGCTTAGAAAATGGAAAAGTTACTTATTAAAAAGTTGATGATAAGAGAGAGAAGAATAATGATAATGAAAGATGGGAAGATGTTAAAAATAGTCTTAAAGAGGCTGCAAAGGAAGTTGTAGAAAATAGAATAAGAACAAAGTTAAGAAAGGAATGGGTTACAGAGAAGAAGATGGAAAAATATCCGTGCAGAGGAAGGCAAAAGAAAATACAGGAACCTAAATAATGAGTTCAGGAGAGAAATTGATAAAACTAAAGAAAAATGGGTGAGGAGAAAATTCAATGAAATGGAAAAAAGAAGATAGATTTAATCTGCTATATAAAGATTCTATGGATTTGATGTTAACAGGAGGAATGGAAAGTATTCTTGAACTAGAAACTAGAAATGAGAGAGCAATGAATAAACCAAAAGAGGTTATGAAGATAAAGTACGGTTTCAGGTATGGAAAAATTGTATGAGTAGAGAATAGGCTGAGAAAAGAAGAAATGGAGCTGGCGAAAGAGAATAGTATAATGGATGATGAAATGGGATATAATATATTGGTAAATTAAATAAAGACATCTATAAAAGAGTTCAAAAAATGGGACATAATGAGATAAAAGTGGAAATGTTGAAAGCATTAGATGTTGAAGGAAAGAGAGTTTTGATAATTTACTCAATAAAATATACATGAAGGGAAAATGGCCAAAGGACTTAGAGAAGTCATAATGGTACCCTAAAAAAAAAATGTGTAAAATACAGAACGTTGTCAGATATCCTATGCCATCAAAATATTATTAAGAACAATAAACAGGATATTGAATAAAAACAGATAGAATAGTAGGAGAAGAGCAATACCAATTTAAAAGTGGTATAGGAACAAGGGATGCCATAGAATTTCTGAGAGTAATTGGAGAGAGAAATATAGAAAAGAGTAAAGTAGTGTACATGGTGTTTATTGATCTTGAAAATCATTTGACAGAGTTAGATGGGGCAGGGTGATATAAGTATTGAGAAAACACAGAATACAGACAAGACTGATAAAAACTTATATCTGAACCAGAAGCAAGAATAAGAATAGGAGAGAAAAGTGAAGAGATTGGACTGTGAAGAGGAGTCAGGCAAGGATGTTTATTGTGACCTATTCTGTTTAACCTATATCTAGAGGAAATTCTAGAGGAAATATCTAGAGATGCTTGAAGATTCTGAAAACAGTGCAAAGAATATTGGAAGAGAATAAACAGGAGTGAGACCAGTATGGCAATAGAGGAATTAGTAAAAAGATAAATATTAGATGGAATAGAAAGAGAAGAGAAATAGAACAATTCAAGTATCTAGGGAGCACAGTAACTGAGGATATGTGTCATATAACAGAGGTAAGAATTAGAATAGCAATGGTGAAGGAATGTTTTAATAGGTTACTCTATGGGCCATTAAACAAACAATTAAGGAAGAGACTAGCAAAGTGCTATATATAGTGTGTAGCAATGGATGGTGCTAAAACATGGACTCAAAGGAAGGAGGATGAATGATTAGAAATTTGGATACAGAAAAAAATGGAAGGTGTAGATGGGAGGATAAAGTAAGAAATGAAGAGCGCTGCAAAGGATTGAGGAAGGAATTTTAATGCTTAAAAATATAAGAAAGAGTAATTAGCTAGGGCACTGGTTTAGAAGAGAATGTCTGCTGAAAACTGCAATTTCAGGATTGGTGGATGGAAAGAAGGAAGAAGGAATTATCATTTGATAGATTCAATAAAGATCAAAGGAAGATATAATGACACTAAATAATTGGCACTGAATAATGAAGCACAAAGGACTTCAGAAGGCAGAAATGTAAGAACCTCCAGACGATAGAACACGATTGATTGATTGTTTTTTAATCTCAGTTCTATTATTTTCAGTAATGATATAATATGATAGTATTTTATGATCCAATAATATGTAATATGATAATTTATGATATGATTGTTTTGTTGATAATATTGTTAAAATACATAAAGATAAAATATTTGTTAAAAATACATACAAGATAGCATTATCTAGAAGTTCAGTATCTGTCAAATTGGATTATTATTGTGGGGTGGTATCCTGACAATAATGATCTACCTCATCATCTGATTTTTTTCTTTAGATTAACACCATCAATCTTCCATGTACGTGATTACCCATACCAAATTTCATGATTATATGTTAAATCATTCCAGATATATTAAGCAAAATATTCATTAACACATATATGTTCATGCACACATGCGCTTGTGCACACACACACACTCACTTGTAGTAGAATGATGACTGAATTTCAGTGAGTTTACCAGGCAATTATATATTTAACGCAAATTTAAGGCAACAAGAAAACATTTAAGGCAACATTTTATTTAAGGCAACAAGAAAACATTTCACTCTTACATTCTCTAGTACACGTCAGATGGTAGAGCATGCATGAGATGGTTGTTGTTCTTGAACTTGGTTATACCGTTTCACTTCAAACATCATGTTAAGATTAACAGAGAAGTAGATGTAGAACATTTTAAATATTTACTCATAGTGATTAAAGATTGGATCTTCATCTTAGTGGTAGAATGTAACATAAAGTAATCAAGAAATTTCTAAATACCTTTTTTTAACTTTAAATATGTGTATATATAAATGAATTTAATAAAAGCACTATTACATTGTTATAAACATACAGTATTGCTAAGAATGTTCAAACTAAAAAATAAAATGAAAATGTATTAGCAACAGTAACTTGTTTATAATGGACAAAATTATATTCTTATACAAAGTACTTTTTTATCATGATTCATTAAAGATTGACTTTATGGTATAAGAAAGAAGATTGCTTCTTCATGAGAACAGGGCAAGTTAAACACACTGGAACCAATTTCTACATAAAGAGTATTGTATCTACTGACAATATAAAATGGTTATATCTCACTTTCCATGTTCCGTCATCTAATTCTGTAAGTCACAACAGGATAACATAACAGAGTATCTAACTACAAAAAAAATACCACTTCCTACTTCTGTTGTTATTACTATGATGAACTGTAGTGTACTATAATACTATAGTAATAGCATACTGTTCACAGTACCGCTACAATGAAAATACTCCAATAAAAAACAACTCCTGAAATCCCAGTTATGCATTGAAATCAATAATCATTCAATAAACATGGTTTATTTATTGTTGATGCAGAACAAATTTTTTTTTGTGAAATATTCTGTTATTACAAGAAAGGATTAGATTATAAAATGGAAGAAGAACATATAAATTAAAAATATAATAAAATTAACACACAATTTGTTTCCTAAAACTAATGAAAAATAAATATTTAAGTACCTATTGTATACCGTCAATTTATTTCACTTTCAACTCAACATGTTCATCCTAAGCACAAATTTATTAAGCATGTTATCTAGAGTGCAGCAATTAATAATTATCAACAAAAATTACATACTGTTTTACCACCACATCTATGATTTATCATCAGTTATTTAAATAATACCTCAACTAACCTTTGGTATAAGTCAAAATTGATAGTTGTAATTAAAACAGATAATAGTAGTAGTAATAACTATAAAAATAATAATAACAATAAGTTAAAACCGATAGTCATCATGATCAACCATTGATCATGACAAAATGTGAGTAAAATGTTGAAATAACCTCTAGATCATGACAACTGTCAGTTTTAACTTAAGGCAAAGGTAATACATTACTTGTAGTATTTAAATAACTGATTATAAATCAATTGAATTCAAAAATTACTTTTTATGTAAATTATATATATGTATCTGCTTTGTACTAACTACCTATATTTGCTTTTGTCTCACATCTTAATATTGGAATTATTATTTTTGTTACATTTCTTTACTTTTTTGCTCAAATTTGCTTACCAGTTACATTTTTTTCAGTATAGAATATCATTCCCATTTTCAACCTAAGTAACAACATAATAATCTTTACATTTTTCCTTTTTTTGTTTACAGATTTATTATTTTTTTTAAAAACAATTTACAGAAATTATTCTATGCAAATTTATTGACAAAAACTGTATCACGTTATAAATTCCAATAACTAAAAAAATGCTAAAAAAAAGCTATTCTGAAAAATTTGTACACAATCACTCTATTTGTTTGTATCTAAGTAGCTTACCTGACAAAAATTAACACAACAATTAATGCTACAATCCTGTAAGAGCAAACTCTCTCTGGATTACAGACGACACTAAGTTTGCTGCAATACACAAAACTCAATATAATAATATTGAATCTTTCAAGGGATACTACATATTAAAAAACAAGTAATCTTTAGACACAGATATGAAACTGAAAAAACATTTCTTAATATTTTAAGACTCACTGATAATGAATCTGACCTTATTTCAGTTTCAAATCATTCATGATGTAATAACTGATACAATTTTACGCGCAGTATCCTTTCTATCTACAAGTCGATGGATTTCATGAATTTCCAGATACTGACACATAAAAAAACAATACCACATAAGATATTACAAAAAGATGAAATTAAATATACAATCAGTTATAAATTAAAGATACAGAAGTCTGATAGCACTACTAAAGTAGTGGAATAATTTCTATCATGAACACAAAAGTTAGAAACTCTTAGCATGTCCTATGTCTTAAAATTTTAGAGAAACCATAATAATTGTAATAATCATACCAGTTTGAACTGTAGATGATTGCCAACGAGTTGGTTTATGATGGATCTCTGTTGAAAAATCTTGCATAGATGATTCAATTACAGTTGCAACACCACTAGTTGTTACACTCAACGAAGGTGTTACTTCTAGACAACATAAAATTTATTGTCATAAGTAGATTAATAATATTTATATATTTTTATTATTAATATAATATATATAAAAAATATAGGATAAATAAATGTAAACATTTTAATATTTGTTACAAACAATGATATAACCTAAATTTTAATTAACTGATTATTTCAAGATAAAAATTAAAAAAATGACAAATAAGGATAATTAGTTTAATGACAGATATTAACAATTTTTATTCCAGTGCGTCTAGTCTCTAACTAGCCAAAAGGAATGCAATGTATGAATAAATAGGGAGCGGATTTGTTTAGTAATGTTTTATTAAAACTTTTATAATAGAAGTAGTATTAGCAATTGCAACATGACTGAAATGCATTGTAATATAGCCGTTAATGAAATATTAACTAATCTTTATAATATGAACAGTACTGGTCCTGGTAATGTAATATGCACTTCTATATCTCACCCATTACCTTCTTTGCAAATATTCAGAGCTTGAATATGGGCAATAGTAGATAGAAATCACAACCATACAAAACCTGTTATAATGAAGAAACTAAGTGTACTATTATTATAGTGGCGATCCAACATGGTGATGTGATATTTTGACAACGGCAAAAAATTTGTAGGATGCTTATAAAAATTTTCATTATGATATTAAGCCTGTCACAGTAATCTTATTAATTCCATCCTGATTGCTTTTTCTATACATGGTGAAACCAGTACAGTTCATGAAAATCTGTTTTAGTGAAATGTTAAGAATTTATCACTTTTTGTCCTTTACATTCAAATTCTTTTATAATATATATTATATCAGACCAGATGATAGTTTTATTTAAGGTTTGGTAAAAGGTGATTTTATTGTTATTATATTTCAGTATAATTTGTATGATTATATTATTAAAATATAAGCATACAAAAATATGGGATCAGGCTCTCAATCCAACTTGTATATCCAATTCTGTTACATTCTCTTCCATGTAGAAGTGTATTTCAATGATTACATTCATGGTGGAGTTTCATCAAAATATAATTCATTATTGCAAACTTTTATAGTTTTTTTTTTTTATAATTGTAAATTTGAGAAAACCTTTTAAAATACTTTTTTCCCTGTTTGTAAAATTATACAAAAATTCAATAATGATGTATATGAATTTTGGTATGCACCTTTTTTCTTGTTTTATGATAAATAAAACCATTTGTGGATTATTATATGATATTGGTAATTGAATTACATGAAACAATAGGATGTAGGCCGTCAGCAGTAGTTTAATTTAGAGTACTATACTGTATTGAATTGATTATTTCTGAGTTTTAGCATGAAACAGCAACAAAGTTTATGTAAAAATTATCTGACCATTGTTTGCATAGACATAACTGGGAATAAATTGTGGAAACAGCCAATCAAAACATAGTACAACTTTTTTTATATAGATTTAATAGTTTACATTTTATTCCCTGCTTTTATTAATTTAAAATTTTGAAACTTGAATATAAATCTCAGTTTGCAAAACTAACATGCTCCTGATCACATGCACATTTTGAAAACTCACTTCTATTTTTAAGAATGTATGTCATCTTTCCTAACAGTTTTTCATGATTTTAGTTTAGAATCTTAAAATATTTTTTATCATAGCCATTTCAGTCAATCTGGCTCTGACTGATTTATCTAGATAAATTACTTTTGACACCTGTGTATATAACACTTTACACCTGCCAGAATGAATTGTATATTTCCATTAAATCCATTATTTCACTTCTATTAGTTTCTTTTCAGACAATATGTAAATCAAGATCAACTAAAAATACAATTTTGCTGAAAAATAGTTTTTTTTATACATTATTATGGTGTATAATCATAAATTTATCTCAACATTTTAAATTTGTGAATTGTTTTTGCAGGAATTTATCAAGTTTGCTCTGGCAAGAAAAATTAGTGAATACTTTTTTATTAAATCATATTGATGAAATCCTTATCCATTTTTACCAAAATCACATTGTTTTACAACATTTTTAATAACAAATTTCCACTAAATTTTAAAAAAACACATGAATTTGGTGGAGTTATTCCATATCAGGTTTATTAGAATAACCCACCGGGTTGGTCTAACGGTTAACTTGACGTTGCAAATCAGCTGACTTCAAAGTCAGAGTTCTAAGGTTCAAATCCGAGAAAAGGCAGTTACATTTTTACAGATTTGAATACTAGATTCTGGATACCGGTGTTCTTTGATGGTTGGGTTTCAATCTACCACACACCTCAGAAATGGTTGACCTGAGACTGTACAAGACTACACTTCATTTACATTCATATATATCCTCATTCATCCTCTGAAGTAATACATTACGGTGGTTCTAGAGGCTAAACAGAAAGAGAGAGAGAGAGAGTGATTTATAAGAATAATCAAATTGAAGAATATTTTTTCATAATTTTATATATGAATTAGTTTTCTAGACATACACTTCATTATTATAATTTCTTTTAAATTGATACTGTTTAGGCAGAACCAAAAGTCTGGATATACTTTTTACAAGAGTAAAGTAAGTTTACTACAATTTAAAGCAATGTATCCTATTTAATTTTATATGTTAATATGTCTAGAGAGTTCAGTTTTCTTGTTATTTGTTAAACTGTTATCCTTTTTTACAAATAAATAAAAGATAATTTTTTATTAAGATTTGAGGTTTTATTGTACATAATAATATTTTTTTTTTATAATTTAGTTTCTTTTGCAAGCAATCAATCAAGTTTAACTGTTCACAAAATAAGATTATTTATGGTATAATGTATTTTAAATAAAATTTATTAACTTACCTGTTTTTTGAGATGGTAGAGGTGTTTCAGTTTTGTGTAGTGTATGGTTAATAATCGTTGATGGCGTAATTCGTGTATGGGAAAGTGATGAGGATGTTGATGATGGATGAGACGATAGTGATGCTATCGATGATGGCGATGATAATGAGAAAGTTACAGAGGAAGATGGCGATAATGTTGGCATTGATGATGATGATGGTGATGATGATGATGATGATGATGATGATGGTGATGATAATGATGATAATGATGTTGTGGATGACGTTGATGATATTATTGATGTTGTTAATAATGAAGGTGACGAAGATGAGGATGGCAATGGTTTTGTCAATAATGTATTGCTCGGCCGGAATGAATTAGATGATGACAAACTTGTTATTGCTATGTTCATTACATTATCTACACCTTTATCTTGAAATATAAATTTCACTGGTTGATCTGTTCTAGTTTTATTAACATTAAATTCATAACCGATCAGATCGACTGTTCTTTCGGTTGTAGGCTCAACTGTTATGTCTATTACAGATGTAGCATTTAAAGATAGATCTGAAGTTAAATTTACTAAAGAAACACTGGGTTCAGTCACAAGAGTAAATGTCGGACGAGTGAGGGGTGTTATAATACTTGGCGGTGAAAATGTTGTAGCAGGGGGTGGTCCAGGCCTAGGTACAATCTGCTCTGGCAGAGGCACTCCTGCAATGTACGGGCGAATAGGATCAGCAGCTGGCAGATGCATCAGAGGTGGTGGTGGTGGAGGCGGTCGCTGAAATAGATATGGAGGCCTCGTAGGAGGTGGCAGGACTAGATCTGTGATACGTGGAGGGCCACGATTGTTTATCCGTGTCCTCAGCGGTCTGACTGGCTGGGTTGCCTGTAATCAGTTTATTAATAATAAAATACTATAAAAAATATTGAGAGTGTTAAAAAGCCTTAACTAAATTATTATAAAAAGTATGTTGGTTTTTTAGTTTATAAGTAGGACGGGTATAGTGATTTCATAGCAAAAAATAGATTGTTTTGACGTAGGAGCATTTACTAAATTTCATTTTTGTATGTTTATCTGCTGAAAAGTTATTTAAGGGTAGCCATAATTTGTTAACACCCTGTATATATAAAGGTCGGTATAAATATATATAAAGGTTACAAAAAACACCTGTGATTCTTGAATAATTATATGTAAAAATGTGATACAGTATACAAGGACTTACAGTAATTTCTGTACAAAAATAACACAATGATGCCTCATCTTCTGAACAGCAATCCATAACAACAGCTACATAATTTATATTATAACATGGTCTTCCTGCTTAGCAGTGATTAACTTAGTAGTTCCTTTTTCTTCAAATACCACATCATAATAATGGTAATTTTTAATTATATACTCATTCCCTCGCTTAGCTCTTATCAAATCAAACTTTTTTTTTAAAAAACTCTTCCTGAATGAATTTGTATCACTTAAAAACGATCGGTAACCATAAAAACTATTGCTCCAAAAATACCCAAATAAAGTAGAAAAATGAGATAAGGTTAGTTATTGGAAAATATTTTTTCCATATCTCATTTAAGTTTACGATCAATTTAGAAGTAAAATTAATAAAAAAAAAAAATAAATATTTTTTTGTAATAAAATACTTAAATTCTGTGAATGAGATTTTAAAATAAAATTATCACTGTGCAAGTTAGTTTTTCTAAAATGAAATAACTGTATGTGAAATTGTAAATTAAACTAATATGGAAATTAATAAGTTATCAATCTAAAAGAAAAAAATCGACAGTATTACGTAATAATAAACTCCTTTGATTAAGTCGAATGAATCTTTCCAGAATTGTCGTATACGGTCGAAAAGATATAATTCCATAACGCATTAATTTTAACGTTACTGATTCATTCTGGATTGAAATTAGAGTTTAAAAAATTATAGCAGATTTTATTATAGTGAATAAAATAAACGTACACTAAGTAACGGTTCTGTATCATACCTGTACGTTCGTATTCAGGAGCTTTACAAATCCCGATATTAGGTCCTGAATATCCGGACTGGACGTCCTGCCAGCAGAATTGTTGTTTGTCTGGTTGTTGCTCGCATGAATTATCGTCGAGGAATTGTCGTTCGTCCGCTCGGGCTTCAGGACTGCCAGTGATCTATAAAAAAAATTGAAATTAGTATTATTTTTGTTATAATAATCAAATTATATCGGTCAACAATTGATTTTGAAAATTTTACGAGTAGCTTTTCTTGTTCAACTACATATATATAAATTATATTATTTATATAATATACCGGATGATTGAAAAGTATCTTACACCCCCTATAACTTTTTTTATAATTGAGATAACTGGATGCGGTTTGCAGCATACTTCCTTGTATCGAGGGGCTACTTTGACGAACGTATATTTAACACTTTTTTATTTTTAGGTGGCGCGGTGTTGGGGGACAACTCAAAAATTTCAAATGGGACCGATGGTCATTTGATAACTCATTTTAAAGATCTCGATTAGATGAGAAACATGATACAAATAAAATGAAAATCTGATTACCTGGTTCAAAATGGCGGCCAACAATCTCAATCTTGGTCAAGAAGATATCAACTCTGGCATTTATTGTTTGTAATCTTCAGATCAAACACACTAAAATATTCAAAAACCAATTTCTACATGTTTTTGAAATTCGACCTTGAAATAGGTGAAAAAGGTAAAAACAATTTTGAACAATGATTACAAATTTTTCCCATTTCCGACTATACTAAACGAGTTATTCAGTAGATTTGGACTTGCAAATACTCTTTAAATAAAATCTAAAAACCATTTTAGGATTTTTGAATTTCAATTTTTAGAGTGGTGCTGCGGCGCACGGCGCGGCGGCTCAACCAACTCAGACAGTGCCACGGTTACTGCATGTTTGACAACTTGTTGTACCGGTTACTTGAATTAAAAACATAAAATAAAAAAATAAAAAATGACCGACGGGAAACGCAATCATATAGCTCGAGCGAAGCCGCGAAAGGGTTACTAGTATAATATATAATTACACTTCATATACGTAAATTTAATTTTTGGCATTAAATTTAGTCGTAAAATAGTTTTAAAATGGCTTTCATTTTTTTTAAGTTTTAGAAACGTTTTGCTGGTAAATCAGATAAAAAAAATATTACAACTACACAGCGGGACCAAGAGTATAAATAATTTTATTATCGGTCAAAAAATGTTTTGACCTATACACAAAATGGGTGATGCATTTAAATAACCTAAAACTAGTGCTTTGTATAATTTAGTACGAGTAGATGGAGGGTAAATAAGATATAAATAAAAATCTGATGTGGACATCACATGACTTCCTTGTACGCCTATTAAATTACATATACACATGTTTTTTTAAATGAAATGTACATAAAATTTTATTTTATTAATAACTTCTGATATTCTTTTTTATTATTATTGAATTATTATTTATTGTAATTTTTTTTACAATCAGAGGTTAGTAATTATTAATAAATCAATTTTTTTTTTTCTTCAGTCATTTGACTGGTTTGATGCAGCTCTCCAAGATTCCCCATCTAGCGCTAGTCGTTTCAATTCAGTATACCCTCTACATCCTACATCCCTAACAATTTGTTTTACATATTCCAAACGTGGCCTGCCTACACAATTTTTTCCTTCTACCTGTCCTTCCAATATTAAAGCGACTATTCCAGGATGCCTTAGTATGTGGCCTATAAGTCTGTCTCTTCTTTTAACTATATTTTTCCAAATGCTTCTTTCTTCATCTATTTGTCGCAATACCTCTTCATTTTTCACTTTATCCACCCATCTGATTTTTAACATTCTCCTATAGCACCACATTTCAAAAGCTTCTAATCTTTTCTTCTCAGATACTTCGATTGTCCAAGTTTCACTTCCATATAAAGCGACACTCCAAACATATACTTTCATAAAATTAATAAATCAATATATTTAAATTAAAACAAAAAAGTTTAAAAAAAAATGAGATGAAGTCAGATTTGAACCGACGTGCCTTCCCCTTATAAGATCCAAATATTTCATTAATTAAGATTTTATTTGGTTATAACTTTGGAACCGATGAAAATAGGTACTACTTATGCTATATCGTTGAAAACTCTCAATGAGGGCTTATTACTGCAATTAAGAAAAAGTCCGAAATCCAATTTTTTTTGGATTTTGGGTTTTTTGGAGACTTTTGGTGCAGTCGATTGCAATCAAAATGGAGGTGCACAACTAGATGTTACAACAGTCCTAAATTCAAAATTTCAACATCCTACGGCTAATCGCTTTTGAGTTACGCGAGATATATACGTACATGCGTACGTACAGACGTCACGCCGAAACTAGTCAAAATGAATTCAGGGATGATCAAAATGGATATTTCTGTTAAGTCTGAAAACCGAAATTTTTCGCGATCGCAATATTTCCTTTACTTCGTACAAGGAAGTAAAAATAGGTTTATAACTATATTTACAGACATTTTTATTTATTATTAAATAGAAGTCGATATCTTTTTGTATGTATGAATATATAAAGACCTTATCCCATAACAGCTCATCGTATTTTAATGAAACTTAATCAGGATTATTTACTCTTGGCGCTTACTCGAAATTAAGCTTTATAGCACTTTAATAAATAAATAATAGAATATTTAATCGGTGATTCAGTCGCTCTTAGTTGAAAGGGTTTTCTACTATATTTCCGCTTGGAGTTTTAGTAAAAGAGAAAAAATTAACAGGAAAACATTTTTATACAAAACACGACTAAAAAATTAATACATTATAGGGCGAATATACATTTATTTACATTCCCAACTAGTTGTTATGTAGGTAGAAAAACTATGACAGAACCGCTTTGAAAACATGTATCTTGAGTTAATAAATTTACAGCACAAATACGATTTTTATTATAGACTATTTCTTTAATTCGTTTTATATATTCATCTTTATTTATTATATTTCTGCGTATTTAACCATTTTAATTCATTTGCATGTTAAAAACATACAAGTTTTCCATACTGCCGGGCCACACCTATGATAGATTCACGAGAGAATCGCTGTCGTTTACTGCCCGTCTAGATTCAAATCGTGTAAAAAAAATTCAATTTTTACTTTACTTTGTCCTCGGTGATATACCTAATCCTGTTACACGGATGATATTAATGAGTAATACGCAATAATTTTCCGCAGTTGTGATCTTAGAATGACCCGTAAAATTTCACGCTAATTTTTCCCCATCACCATATTATCAATACTCAAAAACAATTATACCTGTAAATCGATTTACCTGGCTCGTCCTAAAGCCCTGTATCCTTCCCCCGAATTCGATGAAATAATGTTCTGTATGTTATTATTATTTCCATCTAATGCATCTTGTATTGAATTACGAAAAGATTTGACTTCATTTAATGTAGCTTCGGCAGTCAGATCTACTAACTGTTGTAAATTTTCACCGAATACAGTCGGAAATACAGATCCTAAATTTCCGGCCATCATTGTCGGTACAACAGAAGACGGTGCTGTAGGATCAACATCCACAGTTGGCAGTAACAACGGCTCGTCCACTTCTAAAACAAACAAAAATAAACCGCATATGTTTTATATGTAATATTTAAAAATTAATGTGATTCAGAGTGAATGAATAATATCGATCAATAATATAATTATGTTTTTTTATAAATTAAATTATTAGATTAAAATATGTATGGCTCTTTCTAATTCCAAAAGAAAAATAAATAAATAAATTACGAATAAATAAATAAATATTTTATTTTGATCGGCACATAATAATCTATTGTATAGATCACGTCAATATAAGAAAAATTATAAATCTAAAAACAAATTGTTAGATAAAAAATCTGTCAGCAAAGCTGTAATGCTTTTCTGGCTAGTTATTTATTCTCAAACAGTGGAAAAATGATTATACATGAAAAAAAATTAACTAAGATATCTTTTTTGGGGCGAGTGGTAATTTATGATGAAGTTTTATTGTAAAATTGTCATTATATGTTTAAATAAACCAAAAAAATTTAAGTTAAAAAAATCTGTATTTTTTTAAAAACTTTTTCTGCTTCCCCACCTCCAAAATCACCTTCCAACATTTTTTTTTCTACGTTTACTATGTTAAATGGAAAAACTAGAAAAAAATTCCACTAAAAAATGTACAACCAATAAAGAATTGACTAAAATTTCTCATTTGTAGATTGGAGGTGAATTATGATGAAATTTTATTGTAATATTATCACTAACTTGTAATATAACTATTAAAAGATTAAAACCAAAGATTCTAAAATCAAAAAATTCAAAAAGATCGATATTTTTAAACTTTAATCGGCTCCCCCACCCCCAATATTGCCCCCAAAGTATGTTTTTTGGAGTACTTTGCATTACTACTATACCTAGAAAGACATTAAAAAAAATTTGGTTAATAAATATTCAGTAAATAAAAAGATAGCGTTTTCGATTTTTGGGGAAGGAGGAATTTTGGGGCAAATGTTTTTTTAGAAATGGTAAGATAATCATGCATATATTAAACATAATATAAAGTGGGATTGTGTTTTCAAAATTTTGAAAAAATTGACCTCCAGAATCCTCCCATCCCCTAGAGATTTTGATTCCTAAATTTTACAAACAAATTGCTCATATATATGATTTTCTGTACAAGATTTCTTTAAAATCGATTTATCCAGTCAAAAGTTATTAATCACAGACCAACACAAGTAGTACGAACATTACTTCCTTTTTTTGTTTTTTAGTGTTCCTGGGTTATGACAGGTTAGTTGTTTTGTTTTTTTTGTTATGAAAGGGCGGGCTTCAACATCTACGGTCATTAGCCGGGTGGAAATTGGTAGCAAATGATAAGATGATATGCCTGACCGGGATTCGAACCCGGAACTTCCGCGCGAAATGCCGAAATGCTACCTACTCAACCACGGAGTCGACATGAAACGTCGAGAAATGCACAGTCTCATACCTCATTTTTTGCTGGCTACCATACATTCTTTCTTGCAGCATAGGTCCAGTGCTATGATGCCAGAAAAGTAAACACAGATGTAATTAAAGTCCATATTAATTTTTTAAATATACATACATGAAATGATATAAAGGTAAATATAATAAATATAAAAAATTACGACAAAATAATTCATAAATCAGAAACCGCTACTGAAAATTACTTTGAGCTCATATTTATGCATACAATGAAGAGGTACAGAAAATTAAGGGATTTTAAAAATGATTAATTAGTATTGTTTAAAAATTCATCGACCAGAGGAATTTGTTTCTGTAAAAGAAAATCTTTTAATTGTACGAGTATTACAAATTAATTGGTGGGAAGAATTTTCAAATGATCAGGTAATTTATTAAAAATGTCAACGGAATTATAAGGTCCCTTTCTCGTATTGTGTTAAGTAATACGAAAACAGTTCTATTGTTTGATTCGGTAGAGGTGAAAATTTTTATTCAAATTGGGTTTTAAAATAATCAAGCAGTTCGCCGGACTGAACCGAATGGCACGGCGAAGTCAACGAACTATGTTTATAGTTCTAAACATGACCTAACCTAAAAGTGAAATGAAGATGGGGGAAAAATAAAAAAATAAGCATATGAAAACTTTATATTTCAGTTCACTTAGATTTGTAATAAAGAATTCTTTAAAAAAATACCTCGAATTTTGTTAGACAACTTTTTTCTACCATTTGATGAACCGCGGGACACAAATATCTCACTTTTTCCTCAAAAAGGTGGGTTTACGAATCGCGCCGCTAGGTAGCAGTATTTGAAAGTACTAAGTAGCGTACAAAAATTGTATAATGTATTTGTGATAATGTACTAATAAAATTTAAAAAGAAAATATACTACAGCTTGTTTTAATAGTAAATGTTCTTATGTAAATGAAAGTGCTGAAGATAAAACAATTTTTTAATTCCCATCAATTCATTAAAAAATAAATAAAAGTATTAGTTTACAAGAGATTATAGCTGCTAATAAAACACAAAAAACACGAACAGTAGGAAATGTGGCAACAAAGATTTGTTACATAAGTCAGAAATAAATTCGATCGGTATAATTTTTATTCTACAATTAGAACTATTTGAACTAATTGATGTAGAAATAAAAAAAAGTTCATTTAATAATAATATTATAAAAAGTGTGTCCACAGATACGATGTCGAGGGTGACACGTACAAAGTAATAAATGGAATATTACATCACGGATCTTCGATTCGTGAAGGTCATTATATTAGTTTTATTAAAAAAGGAAAAATATAGTATGAAGTGAATGATATGACTGTCAACAAAAAAAAATTGGCCGAGAAATTCAAAAAATGTATATTTGTCTGTTCTAGAAAGGAAATAAATTTTAATAATAATAAATCCATAAGATAATAATCAGTAATTCATAAAAAAAATAATAAAAGAATAATCTAACAAAACGCAGTGATATCCAAAAAAATTACAATTAAATTGTAAACCTTACGGTAAGAGTCTCGCAGATATCATTTCTTCCGCTCAAAAAACAAAATTTTCTGTAATATAAATAAAATTGTTTTTAACAAAATGATACTGATATCAAAAACGGTAAGAAACTACACTTCTATCATCAAAATCTGTTATTAATTTAGAATTTTGTTAAAAAAATACATGTTAAATGTATGTAATAGACAATAGATATACAATAACAGATAATAAACAACGTTTAAGTGTTCCATATAATAAGAAAAAAATAGAAAAATTTGTTAAAAAATTCTCACCGGCCCGATTTCGTTGTTTAATAAATGAAATCGGGCCGGTAATAATTCGGATGCTCCGAGAAGGTTAGCTCTAACAAAGCAAAAACCTTAGTGTTTCTAAAGTTTATAACAAAATGGGTCTTAACAAAACAAAACATACAAAACGTAGAAGGCTAGGAACATAGAATGTCTACTACAGAATAACAGTTTGTCGCACACCACAACAGAGGGCGCAGTTGAAGGAATAGTGCAAGAGACAGACCAAGACTAGGGTATATTGAACAAACCGTACAGGATGTTAGATGTAAAATATACATAGAAACAAAGAGATTAGCACGCGATAGAACTGCCTGGAGGAGAAAGACTTACTGCAAACCAATCCTAGGATTGATTACTACAAGAAGAAGAGGGGCGGCTTACAACATCCTGCTTCGTCAAGTCACCATATGATCACCGCTGATCAAGGTGTTTTGAAAAGGTAGTATCGAAAACATTTCTAATATATATGTAGTATTTATCACTCACATGGATTATATTAGATGTTATGGTCATACTAACAATCTGATACACTTTTTCAAGTCGTGAAATTTCGTCTTCTGGAGATAGAAGTTTTTAAGATAAATACTTTACTACTTTTATAATTTAAAATATATCATATATTCGCAGATAAATAGGATTAAACATTGGTATTAATAATTGGAATTATTTCTTATATATCTTCCCTCCTCCTCACCCATCACCAAACACTTTCTTTAAGGATTCAACTCTTTGTAACAAAATATATATTTTTTTATAGATCTACCGATCTCTCTTTTTCTCTTTTCCTTGAAGATTAAATATGTTTCTCGAAATATCTCTTGCCACTTTTTTTTTTAATTTACAGAAATAATTTTGTAAGTTAGGTAAATTTGAAACTCCGTAATTATCTGGAAATTTAAATCGATTAATTCTTTAAACATACAAAAAAGACACAAGAATACATACGTAAAAAAGTGTTACATTGTCTTTCCCATTTAAACCGTTTATTGTAATATTTTGTTCGGGCCTCGAAGGATTATTTTATAAATCTATTAAAAGATTTTATTAAAAAAAAATGTTTTAAGATTGTTGTCTATTATGTAAAATAGTATTAACGAAAATAAGTTGATAAAAGCTTAAATGAATCTGGCTATAACGGGTGATATAAGGAATAATGTTCATTAAAAAAATTTATTTCGTAAAGCGTTACCATTTGTTAGTTGAATTTTTACAGCACTTTTACTTTCCCGTCTAGATAGCGCTATAGCAAAGCTGTATTTCTAGAAGTTAAAGTAATACAATCGGTCCAATTTGGACATATGCTGTTTTCACCGGATCTTGACGTTTTGACACCTAAGGAACCCAAAAAACCGGATGGAAATTCTCCGGATGTTAATGTTTGTATATTCGTGTGTGTGTTCGATGTTGCCCTCTAAATCACCTTATATTTTCAGAACTACTGGGCCGATTTTGACCAAACTTGGTCGGATTACTTCTATATATAAGGGGCATTGATGTCATTAAATTTTCAACTTAAAAGGTCAAGAGAGTGAATCTGTAGAGCAAGGTCATCTCAGTAAGCCGAGATTTCGCCTAATTAAAGTCATATTTTTCATAGACACATTGTTATCAATTAAAAAATAACAATACTTGTAAAAAACTTTTTTTGAAAAATCGTCCCCCCCCAACCCAAAAAATGCTGTTGTAGTCGTCTGCTATGCTGTCACATCACAGGTGAGCGGTAGAGTTGAATGAATGAATAGTATTTGAAGTGTTAAAAAGTAACTCGGTCTGGGCTGCGTCTTGTACTCGATCGCCCGGTCGACTTGGTACCCGGTGCTTTAAGCCTCGCGGTTACATCAGTCTGCCAACCGTACCAGCGGAATTTGTTCTAAGTTGTGAAATTACATTAGTTTAATTAGTGCCGACCGTCGCCGCTAGTACCGCCACACCCACGCGAATTAAATACGGTTTGTGCACGCGCTTTAGTTAGAATCATTGAATTAAGTAAACGAAAAAGATATTTATTTAAATAGAATGATAAATATTTTGAATTAAATCGTGTGTGTAAGCCGTGCATCAGAAACAACCCACAGTATTGTCAGCATTTTAAAATTATTATGATAATCGACAAGGTATGAAAACAATATAAATATAATAGCAGTTGTAAAATAATGAACATCCGGTATAACATAATATTTTATTACGTACTCTGTGATATATTTAACTACTTTTTCCAAACTTGCTACGAGATATTGTTTAAAACATTTAAGCAACGTAAAGGTAAAAAGATTAACGAAAGTTTATGAGTATAAATTTGGATTTTAGCTAAACTTCAGTTTAGCTGAAATCCAAATTGTAAGAACATTCAAATTATAAGAAAAATATAAAATATTTAGTATTTAAATTCGATTAAAAACAAAAAAAAGCTCAATTATAGACATCAGTGGGTATACAAAGTTCTATAAAACTGTATTACGAAGTAATAATCATGTATAATAAAAACATAAAATAAATTTCCTCGCATCACCATTGATAAATAAAACTTACGCCTATACAAAGTGTAATATTTAGATACGCTAATAAAATAGTTAGCCTAATTTATAATAAACATTCAATAAATAAATAAGCTGTTATAAATTCACATAATTCGAATAAGTTGTAAGATACTTAAATAAGTTTAACCTAGTTTTTTACAAGGTAAATCTATGCGGACTAGAAAGTAGTTTATATTCATACAAAATTCACTCCTAGTAGTCAAGATATTTGGAATTCCAAAGAATAAAACTGAGCGGCCACGTAAAGAATCAGAATATAGGTTAATTCAGAATAGGCTTATGCTAAAATATTATTTAAAAATAAAGAATAAAAAAAAGGATATATATATATATATATATATATATATATATATATATATCAGAAGAAGAAGAAGATAAACATCAAACGCTTAAAATTCATATACTAAAAATAAAAATAGGAATAAATTACATATCACATGCTCAGTTTTCTTTCTAAACGAATAATTTTCATTAACACCCTCTGAATTATGATTGTGAATTTATCTAAGTATTATCCCATATGTTTATATTTTAAATAATTAATTTAGACTTAAATCACATTTATTTTTTATTTTATAATTGTGTACTTTTTAATGCTGCTTTGATCAAGGCTTTACCATGGTTTCCCTTGATCCATCCGGGATTATTATTTACGGATCACGATAAAAGACTTTTTTATTTAAGCATGAATACGGAACACTTAGGGCGATATTGAACTTATTCACTTGTGAATTTGTATGATGCCGACGAGATGTTGACAATTACGATTTAACTGGTAAACTTTTAGACGAAGTGTTGGGCATTTTGGCTACCTGAATAAAAATTTAAGAAGGAAGATTAAAGAAAAACAAACCAACATACTTGGCGTTTATAGACCTAGAAAAGGCATTCGATAACGTAGACTGGAATAAAATGTTCAGCATTTTAAAAAAATTAGGGTTCAAATACAGAGATAGAAGAACAATTGCTAACATGTACAGGAACCAAACAGCAACAGTAGCAATTGAAGAACATAAGAAAGAAGCCATAATAAGAAAGGGAGTCCGACAAGGATGTTCTCTATCTCCGTTACTTTTTAATCTTTACATGGAACTAGCAGTTAATGATGTTAAAGAACAATTTAGATTCGGAGTAACAGTACAAGGTGAAAAGATAAAGATGCTACGATTTGCTGATGATATAGTAATTCTAGCCGAGAATAAAAAGGATTTAGAAGAAACAATGAACGGCATAGATGAAGTCCTACGCAAGAACTATCGCATGAAAATAAACAAGAACAAAACAAAAGTAATGAAATGTAGTAGAAATAACAAAGATGGACCACTGAATGTGAAAATAGGAGGAGAAAAGATTATGGAGGTAGAAGAATTTTGTTATTTGGGAAGTAGAATTACTAAAGATGGACGAAGCAGGAGCGATATAAAATGCCGAATAGCACAAGCTAAACGAGCCTTCAGTAAGAAATATAAGTTGTTTACATCAAAAATTAATTTAAATGTCAGGAAAAGATTTTTGAAAGTGTATGTTTGGAGTGTCGCTTTATATGGAAGTGAAACTTGGACAATCGGAGTATCTGAGAAGAAAAGGTTAGAAGCTTTTGAAATGTGGTGCTATAGGAGAATGTTAAAAATCAGATGGGTGGATAAAGTGACAAATGAGGAGGTATTGCGGCAAATAGATGAAGAAAGAAGCATTTGGAAAAATATAGTTAAAAGAAGAGACAGACTTATAGGCCACATACTAAGGCATCCTGGAATAGTCGCTTTAATTTTGGAAGGGCAGGTAGAAGGGAAAAATTGTGTAGGCAGGCCACGTTTGGAATATGTAAAACAAATTGTTGGGGATGTAGGATGTAGAGGGTATACTGAAATGAAACGACTAGCACTAGATAGGGAATCTTGGAGAGCTGCATCAAACCAGTCAAGTGACTGAAGACAAAAAAAAAAAAAAAAAAAGAATAAAAATTTAGACAGTATCGTGGTTTCATTAATACGTAATATTTTAATTATAAAAGTACGTGGTACGTGTACAATTATTGGTGTTCTAAATTTTATATATATATATAAATGAATGTTCGTTTGTTTTTTCGTATGCTTTCCTATGCCATTCAACCGATTGCGATGAAACTTTGGTGGGTTGTTATGGGCACGCCCGCGGAGGTTTCTGAATTAGTTTGAACCCGTTAGGCGGCGCTGCGGTTGACATATTTCGAAAAATTGTAATTATGGTCCGATTTAGCTCATATTCAGAATATATATTAGTTACGTTAAAAAAAAAATTGAAAAACTATACCCGGTAGGAGGCGCCGGTTTCGAGATATTTACGAAACAAACAACCTGTTACACTCTAGTCTATTATACTAGAATATAAATACAGACTTTCTTCTTCTATATATATAAAAGGCAATGTTCGTATGTGTGTTCGCTGTAGACTAAAAACTACTGGACCGATTTACGCGCGGGAAAATTAGAAAGGGGGAAAGGAAGAAATAGGGAAGGGGGAAAAGAGGAAAAAGAAAATATGGGAAAGGGTAAAAGGGACATGGAAAAAGAAAAAAAGGAGAGGAGGGGGAAATAAACAAGTAAAAGGGGAAAGGGAAGGGGAAATGGGGAGACTTAAGTGGAAAGGGAAGTGGCAGTAGGGAACAGGGTAATAGGGAAACAGGGTAAAAGTGGAAGGTTAAATTTTGTGAGGTCCCTCAATGTTCAGTTTTTAATGTTTTATCAAACTTTCAATTGTGTTAATTTATATATATGCTCAAATCTAGTAATAGCGAAGCATTGCCAGGTCAGCTAGTTATCGATAAAATACAAGTATTAACTGATGAATAAATGAGTTTTTAAATTTTAAATGGAAATTTAATTATTAAATGAAGTATTACAGCTTGAAAAGTTAGCTGTAAAATTTCCTCAATGTTTAGTACACAGAAACAGAAGAAAACGGAATAATTTTAATTCGCAATTTCCGTAATTCCGACAGATTCATTTAAAATAAATAACTTACAACATCAAAGCAGAAAATAATGAATTTTAATATGGTATATGATTCATTATTTTCTAAAGAGTGCTACGTAAGGTACAGCTTACAAAATACACATTTGTGATTTACCACTAACCAAGATTTTATTAAAGTTTCCCTTCATCTATCCAGACATATTTTGGCGTATTTCCTTCTTTTTTTTATATACATGAAGTAGCATTCTGCCATTAGATCTATGTAATGTATTATTATGTACCGATCAGAATATATTTTTTTTCTTAAAAAAATTTCTGTTCATTCTAATCCTCGAAATCGACACAAATGGTACAATATTACACAACGCGTTTTAGATTATTATAAAAACATTTTTTCAATCGATGATAAGGAACCAACATAAAGGTTTGGAAAAGTGAGCCATAAAATCATAAAGAAGCGATACATTTTTTGAAGTTCTCAATATTATCCGTGTGAGTTTCTTTATTTACGTTTCAAGTTTTACTGATAAATTACAGATTTCGAAAACTCTTTTTCTAGCAGAATAATATATTCTCTTATATATGTCATTTTTATATTCAAATTATTTCACAATAAAGATTTTTTTTTAAATTGTTAAGAAAATATATGATAAAAAAGTAATATTTTCACATTCCAGAGAGTCTTAGTTCACTGTCAATAGTTATCTCATACATCGTTTTTTTGCATTCCTTTTTGTGTATATATATATATATCTCAAGATAAATTTTTCTCACCTTTTACCTTTCATGTTAGCTATTTTTTCGTAAGGCGGCTGTTTTATTTTGGAATTGAAATTTAAAAAATTAGATTTTAAAAAACTTCACAAAAAAGTAAAATAGAAAACTTTTTTAATGTTAGTTTAGATTTTAACTTTTTTAAGTTGGCGGCAAATTAAAGATTTTGTATATTTTATTTTTAATTCAGACTTTAGAAAAATCTGAATTTAACTATATATATATATATATATATATATATATATATATATATATATATATAAACTTGCTTGTTTAGTAAGTGATTTAACTATATATATATATATATATATATATATATGATAGGATTTAAAATTCTTTAATTTTTATATTAACTATATATATATATATATATATATATATATATATATAGTTGTGAACGTTTTATGGAATATAATTGGGAAGGGATTATTATACCACCTTTATGTAACGGAAAACGTTGGTTGAAATCACTTTACGAAGGGTGGATTTGCTTTTGTAAATCACCCTATTATAAAGGTTCAAGGTAAAAATACATTGTGTAAAGACTTGGCCATTGAAAGAAGCATACTTGATATTTATTATATTTTTCGCGTCGATGCTACCTTAATAAAAACATTAACGTACATAAATGAAATAATTTTTTTCTTTGTTTTATAATTTTAATTCAGAAGAATAACATAATTATTGAATAGAAATTGATGTGTTACGAAATTAATATAATCCTAGTCATAAAACGTAAAAAATACAAAAAAAAAATACTTACCGGAATTACAGTTATTACTCACTTGAGGAATGTGCTTCAAGAAAGCAATCGGTTTGTAAAAGGTTAAGAGAAAGTGTATATATTTTAAGATCTGTGTTAACATATATATAACGAAAAAAGTAAAATCAATTACCGAACGTTTCAGGAAAAACCGCAACTAATACGCTTTATTACCTATAGTGTTAGTGAGTAAATAAAAACAATTCACCGAATTAAAAACTTCACTTTCTGTATTAAATGTTTTGTCAATAATAACAGGACAAACGTACATATGTTTCGATTATGTATTAGCACTCATAATTTAATCTATTTTTATAACGATTTCGAATTTAGTCGGTATTGTAAAATGAAAAAAATATATATATTCAGCAAAACTAACATCCAATCAAAATAGAAACGGGCCGTTTAAAAATTATTTTTAAAAAATGGTTGTTGGTTATTTTCCTCATTAATTAATCGTTAACATTCCTTTAATCGTACTATTTAAATTACCAGATATTTTTTTATCTGAATCCACTTTTTACCCAATTTTCGAAGAAAAATACGATATTATTTTCGGTCGCATAGTGTGAGAGTACGAGGTGAAAATAGATTTTATTTACTTTTTAAAGTACGAGTAGTACAAAAATACGGGTTCACTTAAATGTGTGGTTTCCTTACACAAATATTTATTTATAGGACTACATATAAAATGTTGCGACTCGAAAATCTCGAAAACTACTTGATAAATTTCATTGAAATTTAATTATGCTGCAGTAGTATTTATGAAGTTGTGCATGTGAAAATTTGATGAAAATTGATTCGGTTTTTACTTTGTTTTTACTTGATTCAGTTACGCTCATTTTAAGGTTAAAAAATTTGAGCGGGAGAAATTAGAAAATAAGTAACTTATATTACATATTTTCAAATAACGAAAAGTCGATCTTCTTGGGCAGAACTGCGCAAGGGTTTTTTTTAATACGTTATACTGTAATGAACAAGATGTTAGTAGGTGAATACCTATAAGATTTCGTATGAAATCGCTATTCTATCTATAGATAAGCACCTTTCATCACAATTATTCAACTGTTAAGTAACATTTTAACAAGTATTACAACTTAACCTATTTATTTATTTAAGGCGGAGGAAATCTTCAAAGTGTGGGGATGTAGGAAATTACAAAGTAATACACGAAAAATTTGTTTCTTAGTTCGACAAAACGAATTCATTATATGATCTCTGTTTATTGTAATCACGGATAATATTATACTCGTAAAATGATTAATTTTATCACTTTTTTTTTCAAAGACCTGACTTGATGTATACAAATAGCGTAAAATAATATTCCGTTAAATGGAATCTCCTCTTGGCTATTATGATCATTTTTATTCCAGTTTATAGTGAGAAAGTTTTAATTGTAGAAGAATACTTGGAAGAAAATATGATAAAAGAAGAGTAGGAAGGCCGGATGGCGATAGATATCTGTAGCGGGCTAACAAACAGAGGACGACAGTTTTTTCCTCATCGCTTGCACATCTGAAATAACTCAAGAAGTAGATGAACATATCAGAAATATTTGTGTGAATATTCTTCCGCTAAGAACAAATAAAGTAGAAATGTAAGATTTAAAAACTCTTCGGCAGTACTCAAACAGAAATCTTTTAAAAACATGATTTATACGAGTCTTTATGAACACATCATTTTCTAGTAAACAGACTAGATAGATTTTTAAAATTAATTTACCTCCACTCTATTAGTTTGTTTGCATATTATTTTTATGACCACTACGAATGTACATTAGTTTAATTTTCTAACTTGTCTGTTTTTTAATATATGAAAAAATAGTTGCAGTATTACTGTTTAATAAAATATATTATGAAATCAATATCCAGTGTCTTTATTATACATAAACGTGACGTGATATGTAAAATTTGACTTATGTGTTTTTATTCAATTCTTACCGCGATTTGTTAGTTTCTTTGTTAAGCGTTAAAATTACGATGGCAACAAAATACGAACGATATTCGATAAGTAAGTAATATATACGAACACATATATTTTTAAAGAACGAACGGTTGGTTATTGAATTCAATATGTGTGTGTGTGTGTGTTTGTGTGTGAACACTTTTTGTCTCAAATTTTGGTTTTGATTTCTGATTTGGATTAAGTATCGTTATAAAAATACATGAACGGTCATCATCGGCCGTCTGGTTCACCTCAAAATGGCCGAAAAAATTAAAAGTTTTTAATAATTATTACGCAGTAACGATCGAGTTGGTTCAAACGTACTAATTATAAAGTTTACTAAAATTCATTAGATATATAAATTTTGTAAAAATTTCCCAAAATGGCGGAAAAACTAACTTTTTAATTATTGAAAAAAATATATGCCACAAAACCACCAAAACACGAGATAAATAAATTATATTAACTCAGCCTGTGTAGGAACCCGGTAGAGGTTTATTAAAATCATAAACTTATTTGCGCCGCCTGCAGATTTAAAAAAAAGTTAAAATTAGAAAAATTTGTTACTTTGTAAGACATACTGATAAGGAACCAACGTCAAATAAGTCCTTAAATTATGATTAACGTGGTATGTGAGTACTGATTTGATCGGCCGCCAAATAATGGTCACGTGACCTAAGAGAACTTTAAAGCATAAAAATAATCCGTTATAGACTTACGTAACCTTAATATAGATTATTCAACTAATTATATTATAACATACATTAAATATTATATATATAAATTACACTATACGTACATATAAAATCGGTAAATAGAGATTGCATTAAATCAATCAATAATACTCTAATTTATTATATAGACACGTAATATGTAATAAACTTAGTTAAGTAGAAGGTAGAGATAATAACTTTGTTAAAAATTATTTAATAATTGAGAAAACAGTAATAATAATAATAATAATGTTCGTTCGGGAAAGTTTTACTAAACTTGTTGATGTGTGTGTTTTTTTTATAACTATTTTATATATATTTATGATATTTATTTATGATTTAGTATTTATGCGATCTAACTCAGCTTTACTATTTCTTATTATTTTTTTGTTATTTTTATAGGTTTAAGTTTAAAAATACAATAAAACAAAATTTAAGAAAAATATCAATTCGGTTACTGTTTATAATCGTATTAAGTTCAGTGTCACAAAGATAGTGCCCCATTGTGATTATAGTAATAGACGGCCACTGTATTTGCTACTCAAATTATCTCATTCCGATGAATGCGTAACAGTCAGGCTGGAATCGTCTGTGAACTCTGACCGACCAGAAATGTTCTAGTTCTACGAGCAGGTTTATAATTATAACACGGAATTAATGTCAAAGTTGCTATCGTTCAGCCAAATGAGACTAGATGAATGATGGCTCTTATCGCTTAATCAGAAAGGTTGGTAAGTGATATATATATATATATATATATATATATATATATATATATATACGAGGTGCGACAATAAAGTAATGAGACTGATTTTTCTTTGCAAGATGTGGCAACTCTGCAGCTTGCGTAGGCACACCATCTTTGACCTTGGTCTATAAGCTACTTCTAGTCCAAGCGGCACATTGATGCAACTGCTCAGTCGTGAGTTGTGCTGTAATAAGTGAACACGTGCAGGAGATTTACTATAGATGAACTGCAACTAGCGGCCAAAAGTCTGGCTTTAAAGAAGAGCCCTGGACCGGACAGAATCCCTGCAGCGGTGATCAAAGGTTTAGTCCAGAAGACTCCCTGGGAAGTATTAAAGGTTGCCAGTTACGGTTTGGAGAGAAGAGTTTGTTGTAAAGAGGCCAGGGTGGTGCTCCTTCCTAAACGTGCACCCATGGAGGAGGACGCCACTTACAGACCCCTGAGCCTATTGAATACCATGGGGAAACTCGTGGAAAAAATGCTGGCGGGCCGTATTATTCGGGAACTGGAACAGGGAGTCGGGATTAGCCCAAACCAGTATGGTTTCTGGCGGGGGGGGGGGGGTCCACTGTGACGGCCATCTGTAGGATTTCGGACTGGGCTAATGAAGTCAGAAGAGGCACATGGCGCACAAGACGCATTCCATTAATGATTTCACTTGATATAAAGAATGCCTTTGGCTCAATCAGTTGGAGTCACATAAATAGGGCAATGGGCACAAAGGGATTGAGCCCTTATATATGTAGGCAAATCAAGGACTATCTTTCCGATAGAAGATGTTTGATTGAAGCCCAGGAAGGAAGAATTCATTTTGAGATGCAAGGTGGGGTGCCACAGGGATCGGTCCTGGGGCCGCTGCTATGGTTGCTAGTTATAGATGATCTCCTGCACAGAATGTTCCCTGCTGGAGTTGAGGTTTTGGCATATGCAGATGATATCGCTGTACTAGTTGAGGGCAGGACGGTAATTGAGGTCCAAGAAAGGGCGAACGCGGCCACTCAGATCATTAATGAATGGATGATTTCTAGGGGTCTGCAGTTGTCATTGGAAAAATGTAGGTGTATCGCCTTCACTGGAAGAAGAGTACTGGATCCTATTACTATTTTCATCAATGGTAAAGTTATAGAAGAGGTGCATAGTTTGAAATACTTAGGAGTTACCTTTCAGAGGAATTGTAGATACACTGACCATATAAGTAACATATGTAGGATGGCTGAAGCAATGGTAAAGAGTCTATAACATTATAATGGCAACGCAAAATGGCCCTAGAGCATCAAAACGCAGATTGTTAGTGTCAACGATAGTATCCTCGTTGATGTATGCTGTTCCCGCATGGAGTCACGCTATAGATATCAGGCGTAACAAGGAGAAGTTAACGAGGGTGCATAGGAGAGGGCTCCTAGGTGTGGTGGCCGCGTATAGGACAGTATCCTATGAAGCCCTGTGTTCTCGCCGGAGTACTGCCGATAGACCTCATCGCGAGATATAGAGTCGAAAGATCGAAGGGCAGAGCAGATCAAGAGGCCAAAGATGAAGTCAATACTACCTGGCAGGAGAGATGGACTAATAGCGGTGTGGGTCGCTGGACAAGACAACTCATCCCGGAGATCGAACCGTGGATAAGAAGAGGTTTTGGCGAGATGGATCACTTTTTAACGCAATTTTTCAGCGGGCATGGCTCATTTAATAATTACTTAAATAAAGTAGGAAGGAGAACAGAGGCAATCTGCATGTATTGCGAAGAGATCGACGATGCAGAACATACTTTCTTCATATGTGAAAGATGGGCCGCCCTCAGATTTGACATGGCGATCGACGAGATGACTCCCGAAGCTATAGTACCTTATATGACTAGTCGGGAATCCAACTGGAAGAAAATAGCGTGTTACACCAGACAGATCTTATCGCAGAAAAACATCGACGAAAGGAGACTGGGTTTTTGATTTAGGTTAGGGAAGGGAGGACAGCCTCAGCGGGGAGGGCCGGCATGCTGAGGTGTGTCGGTTCCAATGAGCCGCTGGGGACTCCTGGGGATATAGTTTAGGGAATAATAGAATAATAAGACACAAGATATAGAGAAAAGACCTCGACACCACGTCACGACACTCCAGGTGTCATATAAAATAAAAGATTACTCTCAAAAACAGCTACCGGTAGGCCGACCTGCCATGCCAGTATATAGCTGGTAGGCGGGAAGGCCTATTTGAGTATAAAGACACTCCCCTGGATGGCGTAATACCAACAAGTCGGTCCGGCCCAGGGGAGCTGAAAGAAAAAAAAGAAAAAAAGAAAAAAAAGTGAACACGTGTTTGTGTCTCTCGTCACAGAAATGTAACCGCAAAATATTGCGCAACGGTATGCCATTTCGTTTTGCGTTAAATTGGGTGAAAACGCGACGACAACTTATGGTAAGCTTCAGAAGGCTTTTGAAGAGGAGGTTATGTCAAGAGCTCAAGTTTTTCGGTGGCATAAAATTTTTAGTGAAGGCAGAACGAATGTTGAAGATGAAGACCGCAGTGGACGACCGTCAACTTCACGGACAGATGTCAACTTGACCAGGGTGCGTGAAATCGTACGATCTGATCGAAGATTATCCGTGAAAATGATTGCAGAAGAACTCAACATCAATCGAGAAACGGTTCGTCTAATATTAACTGAAGATCTTTGTATGAGAAAGATTTGTGCAAAAGTCTTCCCCAAAAATCTCACTCAACAACAGCGAGAAACACGGGAAAATGTGGCAGCCGATCTGTTAGAGCAAACGGAAATCAATCCGGATTTGTTGAGCCGTGTTATCACTGGTGATGAAGGTTGGTTTTTTCAATACGATCCAGAGACAAAACGCCAAAGTTCGCAATGGTGCTCAAAGGGATCACCCAGATCAAAAAAAGCTCGCATGTCAAAGTCAAAAGTGAAATGCACGCTTGTGTGCTTCTTCTATTCCAAGGGAATTGTTCATAAAGAGTGGGTGTCTCCTGGACAAACAGTTTACCGATAGTTCTACAAGAAATTTTAGAAAGACTTCGTAAACGAGTTCTTCGTGTCCGTGCCAACATTGCTGATAATTGGATTCTGCATCGCGATAATGCGCCATCCCATACTGCTCTGTCAGTACAGCAATTTTTAACCTCAAAAGAAATTTCAGTACTACCACAGCCACCTTATTCACCAGATATCGCTCCGTGCGACTTTTTTCTATTTCCAAAGGTCAAAATGGCGGTCAAGGGACACCATTTTCAATCAACACAAGATGTCCAAAAAGCTGTGACGAGGGTCTTGGAGGATATTACAGAAGATGAGTTCCAAAAATGTTACCATCAATGGCAGAAGCGCTGGATTAAGTGTGTGCAATCAGAGGGGAACTACTTTGAAGGAGACAACACTAAACATGACTAAAACGGTAAGCAACATTTTTTTTCACATCAGTCTCATTACTTTATCGTCGCACCTCGTGTATATATATATATATATATATATATATATATATATACCTAGGCCAATAAAACTATAAATTATAACGTTTTATCCATTTAGCAACAATTTTTAACTTTCATTTTTACGTACATATCAGTTTTTTTTCTGAGAATACACCACTTCACTGTGGGACTTTAAATCCAATTACAGTTTGCTAGTCGGTTTCATGAAATCTCAAGCTCCTGGAAAAGTGGTGTTAATTGTATATCAACAGCTCTGAAACGGCGAAAAAGAATAATAAAACTAATCGGCAATTATATAAAAACTCAAAAGCTAACTGGTAATAATATTCCTATTAAATCGACAGAAAGCAACAACTTTTGCAATTATGAGAAAAAAAGGTTTTCTGATAATTTTTTTATTATCAGAGGCAACATAGCTATCTCCTTATTTTTCCCCTAATGAATTTCTTAATAAATTAAGAAAAATATATATATAAAGTATGTATGTATATATTTCTATGATTTACTGTATTACTCGTATTATATATATAATACCTGACCGGAATTCGAACCTGTAGCTGAGTCAACAGAGGCTCAAAAAGACCTTAACCTCGAAAAAATTTACTTCAGCAAATAAATTATTGGAATAGGTTCGGAAAAGCATGTAGAATAAAAGTTTTCCTTATCGGATACATGACCAAATTCGCTAGCGCCCTTAGTTTTGCTCGTAGAAAAAAGTACCGGAAGGTTTTTTATGCGAAATTTTCTCAATTATCTATTGGTACTTTTTATTTTTATATGCGATTAAAAATAAAGCCGCTATTGGCAAAAAACTAAAACTTTTTCCTTAATTTGTTAATTAACAAATTAAATATTTAATCGCTCATATCCGCTAGGGCACTTGTTTATTCTACTTATTTTTCTGAACCCATTCCAACAATATTTGCTGAAGTAAATTTTTTCGAGGTTTAAATCTTTATTGACTCAACTACTGAACCTTTCGAACGATAAGTTAAGTAGCTACTAGCTTGCTATGATATTTTTCAACATTTGATGAAAATCTCAAATTTTTCTGTTTTTTTTTTTTTTTTTTTTGGAAAATTACAAGAAAAAAGAACAGAATAAATAGAGTTTCAAGTTATTACGATTATAAAAGAATGATATTAAAAAAAAATTGTTTTAATTTTTAATCGAAGAAAGTTATAGATTTGCGTTTCATAAGTGAAAATCTATAATACTGATGTAATTCTAAGGAATTATATTTCACAGCAGTTTAAGCCTGAAAGGTATCAGTACAATTGATGTAAAAGCTTGTACCAAGAATCATCGTACCGTGTGATTTTTAATTTAAACATATTGTTAGAAAGTGATGGCAATGAACTTACTACAATGTAGTAAATTTTCACCAGGGAATAATATGAATTCATACATTTTCAATAAAAATATATTTATATAAGTTTTTAAAATAATTTTATTTATACTATTTTGCTTCTGCAATATATACAAAATGTTTTATATGAGAGAATTAAAAAACTTACGATACGAAAAGAGAATATTCGATAAAGAGGCGTTCGCTACGATTGACAGATTGATTATCGTAATAATTTATTATCATATATATTTCCCCCTGCTGAGTTTAAGCATTATTTCTTACGTTACAATAATTTGTTGCTCGATATAATCAGTCCCAGTTTTACTTTGACTGTAAGGTACGTAAAACCTGAGTTACAAAAAGAACGATCAAATTTGCTTTCTCTTAAAGTACTTACCGATCAGCCAGTTTCTTTGATAAATTGGATAATTTTGGTTTACAAATCACAATCGTAGGCATAAATATCACCTTCACCTCGGCAGGCCTGGTAGGTTGATGTGCAAAATTATATTTGGCTCAGTGAAGAAGGTAAAAGGAAACTACTTCCTTACTTCCCTTAGGGATCCTGGTACGGGTTCTTGTTATTCTTGAGAATGGCTATCATTTTCAGAAGTGACATGAATAAATGTGATACTTATCGCTTATAGATATATGGCTTTTTTTTGTAAGATATCTATCTTCATCGTTAGTTGAGACTTGTATTATTTTGATTACGGTTTTCATTTTCTCATTCTACAGTTTTCATATCCTGGAGTTGGCGGAAAGCCTCTTCACACTGTAATAAATCCAGCTTAATTGAGCTCTACTGCTGCCAGTTCTCACCGCTGATATCATTCGCTGCTGCTAAAAAAGGTGGGGAGGATAATCCATGGTGGGGATCGTCCGGTGTGTTCATTCGTGGTGGGATTATCTTAGTAGAAGTCGAGAGAGGAACGTCTGCAAATATGATTGCGCTCACTGTCGAAGAGCGTTTGTAGCTTGTGTGTGGGTCCACGAACGACCACATACTTTTAAAACATTTTTACTTTTTAAAACAGTGAACATCATGAATGACTTTTTTGCGTTTTGGAAGATCGTCACATCACGGCAAAAGTTATTGACATGGAGAAGAAGGCTTTTGCAACGGCAAGAGTTCTTGATCCGCCACGAAGTGGGAGACGTGTGCTGCTGTGGATTCATCGATTCAACGATCACCGGTGGAATCAACACGCAACGTGCTGCAGAGTTAGGCATTCCAAGATCGACAATGCGAGACCATGTGCGGAAAGACTTGAAAATTAAATGTATTCGTCCGGTCACAGTTAATGAGTTGAGTGACGATGACCTTGATCGACGTGTTTATGCGTGTCAGTTATTGTTTGAACGCTTTCCGAAAGCAAACGGTAAAAATAACGTCATGTTCTCAGAGGAGCGTGCGATTTATTGAAGCTCTCGTAAGCGTGATTTTTTTCTGGGCGAAAGACAATTCTTACTTTTTTGAGGAAATCGTACACCATCCACCTCATGTTATGATTTGGGCTGGGATGACAGCTGAGCATCTCCTAGGTCCTTATTTTTTTGGGTGGCCCTGTTAATCGACAGAGTTACCTGAGAATAAACAACTAATCGTCGCTTCCAGAATTAACGGCTAAAGGGATCGCTGACATCATTACGTTTCAGCAAGACGGTGTTTCAGCGAATTTTGCTTTGAATATCCGCAGACGCCTCGATGAAAGTTTTTCGAATCTCTGGATCGGACGTGGGTCAAAAGAGTTACCGGTTCCATTGCCTTGCCAGCAAGAAGCCCCGACCTCACCACACCTGAAAATGCGCCCTGGGGTTTTGTAAAAGAAGAGATCCGAAAACGCAGATACGTCAACAACGAACAGCTCTAAAACGCTGTTCGGTCAGCATTTGAAACGATCACCCCTAATATGCTGTTGCGATTGAACAACCGGACACGGAGGCGCATACAGCTGTGTTTTGAACATGGTGGAATCCACACACACGTTTTAGATCCAAAAAAGATAAGCTGCACCTCTATCCTAATAATTTCATAAAGGGAAGTACCACCCACTCCATATTTCATAATCTGAATTGTTACATTTCTATAAAATGATTAAAAAGATACTTATAAAACAATAATATTTTTTGCAATACGGTACATCGGTCAGAACCTGTCGATTGTGCTCATCCAGTCATCTTACCGGTTTGTTGCGACAAACCTTGTTTTTCCCACTTTTAACTCAAGAAAACTTTCAGGGTTGAGATCAAGGCTCTACTCTTATGGCAGATTATTCATACCATCCACATCAACCCAAGCGAGTTCAGGAAATCGGTAGGTAGAACGGACAGTAAATGCAAAACATAGAGGGCAGTATATTGTATAAAATTGAGATCGATGAATAGTCTCAAGTTGATACAATAGATTAAATATAATTTTACAACATGTTTTGGTACTGCTTTATATTTATGGTCTTTCAGGTCATTAGTGGCCTTCATATTATGTCAATGTCATGGCACGCCGTATATCATGATCTTAGGTCGATTTTGCGTCCTTACTGTAACAACAAAATCATCCTGTGCGTATTAAAGACGATTACACCGATCTATAAACCTTCAAAATAAAACACGGCGTCGTAGTTTTTATTTTAATTAAATTCGAATTAGCAATTTAAAATAGGGAGTTGTGTTACAATCACTCAGTATATTAATCGATAACCTTTTTATTTTTTTGCTAGAAGTTGTATGATGTTTTTTTTTTGGGACGGATTTAAGAGAGCTTCGAAGTATAGACAAATGAACAGGCAATTATTTCGTGCACTTATTATTGTGTTTTCTTATGCACTTATTATTTTGCAATTAAACTTAGTGGAACGAATTGAATATTTGCATATTCAATTACTTCTAGTATCTCAACTTTCTAATGTAAATTTCTATAATCACTAACACCGTTCTGAGATTTAAAAAAAAATAAACCTTGTTTTTAAATTGATGAAGTTAAACAACTTGTCTTTGGTTAAGTTTTATTATTAAATATTTATTAAAAACTATATCGATCTGTAATTTATATTAATATTTCATTTATATATTCTTGTATGTTCTCGACATTACCCCGAAGAACATTTCATCCTTTTTAATGGCCTTACATATACTCAATTAACATGAAACAGAGTTCCTGGTTACGTTTATTGGCCGAACCACCGATAACAAACCACAGAGATATTTAAAATGCAGAAACCTAAAAAAAGGTACTGATAACCGTAATACGTATCCGGTGAGCGTCTAGCCACAAATTACCAAAAAAAAAATCCTGTAGGAAAAAAGATCAAGGATAATACAAAGAAATTACTGAGAAGGAACAACCTCCCTACGGATGGAACTCGAAACAAAACAAACAACTTGTCTTTAAGCAAAATGAGGTTAAGATCCCCTTTACTATCAGATTACATATTATTTGCCGTGGCTTTTGGAATAAATATAAATTTTAGTTCATAGAAATGAATTACCAAACGTATACATAAAAAATTATCTTGGTAATTTTTGCGATTTTTATTGCCTTTAAAAATCTATCAGGCACTTTATATTTGATGAATTTTAGATGAATCCCCCTCCAAAAAAAAAAAAATAATAATTTTAGAGCTTTCTTTCTAAATGCTTTTGGCTTATTATAACGAAATCCATTACCGTTACTTTTCATAGCGTTTTAAATAGTTCGCTAATATAAAACTAATAAATTTTCTATTTTGTTTCTTTTTTTTGTGAAAAATTGATATCTTCAGAAATTCAACTCATCAGGTTTTGGACAAAATGTATTGGCATCATTATCAGTATTATGAATATTTAATATTGATAGTATCAAAATAATATATACAAATAATAATAATAATAATGATATAATTATGATACTGATAATATCCGTACAGTCATGACTTATCTTATTATAATCTTGACTTTATTTTGTAATATTTTAATTCTCCTGATGATGGTTTAAGAACCGAAAAATTTTGAGATTTTATATTTTAATTGCTGGTAAATTGGATTTATTAATTTTTAGGGCAGGGAATAAATATAATATTTTCTAGGTATTAACATGTTATCTTTTGTAGGTATGGAAGTTTTAAGGCTTCTTTGTCGGAACGAATAAATTTTTAAGTATTATGAAAGCGGATAAAACAATAGACTAAGAAATGAAACCGAAAAGATACAGTCTTTCCAAAAAACGAAAGATAATGGATGGTACTAATAAGTTATGAATGGTAGAAAAGAAAAGACCTGGAGAAGAATACACAGATGTTTAAGGGATGAGAGGTAAAGGATAATGCTGTTTGAAAAAAAGATTAATCTAAGAGGACACTAAATGACAGTCACGTGACGTTTAAGATACAGGACACGGCCCCAGGAGGTGTAAGCAACCGCTATAATAATAATAACATTGAACCGTTCAAAAATTACGTCATATTTATGGAAGAGGAGGAAGTTATCAATGGAATGACGATTTGTTATGCGATGGACGGAGGGGGTGGTTGCAAGTGACACATATGTCACGCTTTCTGTCATACTCGATGAGGTAAAAAGTTTTTATTACGTTTTTTAACAGTTTTTCTCCGATAAAATTTTACGATTGCTCTTTATGTTTGTAGAAAATAAATAAATTTTTTATTTAATGTTTTTTATTTTTCCATAAAAGAGTAAATACACTAAGGCTATTAAAAAAATTATGAAGAAACGTAGAATCAAAGAAGTAAAAATCAAATTATTTTTCAATTTAAAAAGTTCTTATTAAAATTTCAAAAATATCTACACTAAAGAAAACACAGTACGGCAAATCGATTACATATATAAAAGAAATACCGTTTAAATCCCGTGCAAAAATACAAACAAATTTAAAAATCAACTAACACTAATTATCGTAACGAGTAAAACACAAGTCTATAGAAAATAATTTCCGATTCATTGACTGCAAGTTTATTTCTTAAAAAAATATGCTTAAAGTTATAAATGATTTTATTTATTGATTAAATTTAAATGAATTTATGAATCGGTTGACTGAACCTAAATTGCAATAACGCTGTTAAGAAATATACTTTTTGTCAGTTTTACATAAAAATATTATTTCCGAAAATGTTAACATCCTATACACATGTATATAAAACTTCTTAGAAGAAAATTAAAGGAAAACGTGTCGCTTGAAGAAATTTTTAATTTTTCTTTATAAAAAAAATTCCTGTTTGACTGTATTTACATCAAATTATTATTTTATTTTATTATTATTTATGTTTATAATTTTACATTTTATTTTATTTATATATAATAAAAATTTTCGATCTGTAACGAGAATTATCCCCTTAATTTTCTGGTTCTTGACGTTTTTGGGAGTTAGAATCGGCTAAATTTTTTTTAAATTTTATCTTTTTTGGATCAAAAGTGGATGATTTCCTGAAGTCTATCCTGAAATTTTCAGGATATTCCTACCATAACATTACTTATAAAATACAATAAATATATCGTTATACGTAATAACTTAAAAATTTAATTTTAGTATCCCGCCCTCTCAATCTTTAATAAAAATTATATTTTTATTCTATTTTAACTCATGATATTTAGTAATAAAGTCTTCTATTTAGTTACAAAAAAAGACTTCTCAGTTAAAAAATTAATGATATATATATATATATATATATATATATATATATATTTAATTAGGGCTCCATTTTCATGGAAAGTTAGTGTATTCTTAATAGATTTAACGCAGAATTCCGGTAAGTTGGTCCTTAAACGATAATTACGAAAGATTTAAACCTTCGTAACAGTTTAATGATTTTAACAAAAATAATATACCCTCACTTTCTATTGCCTTATCTTTCCATTAGTTTTGTACTGAATGTTTAATAAGAAATTTACTAATTTAGTTTCGTAAATCCTTTTACGTTAATGTATACGATTTAAATCCTCCTGATTAAAATGGATTTAACTTAACCATTACCGAACTTACCATTAACTTAAATTAACCGAACTTTATTAAAAGTTCTTTTAATTTTGATCATGGGTTTCACCCCTTTCTTGTAAAAAATAAAAAATGCATTGCCGGTGAAACAGCTGGTATTATCTTTATGTATAAATCAAAATGTTTGTTTTTTTTAATGCATGAATACCGATGTTCGCTTATCATTAAAGAATCGCTGGGTCGATCTGAATGATTCTTCATCACCGTATTTTTTTCAACTTTGAGAATACTTGGGGTAAATTTATCTAGACAACTCATTTATTGCGTGGGAGAAAATAGGTCTTAAACCGAGAGTATGTAATATTTCACAGGGTAATTTTCGTGTTGTAATAATTGCTGAATATCTGAATAAATCATGTCGAGTAAGATATATGTTTAAAATCCTTGCAAGCGGAATTTAGATCACAAATAAATTTTTATTTTAATATTTAATTTATAAAAATTGGGCCACTGTTCTTGAGATACCAACAATTTACAATAAATATTATTTTATTGGAAGAATCTAAAAAAAAAACGATTGAAACAAATCTTGTAAGAACAAACTTTTGGGGGAAATTTGACTGTTTCCGTCAAAGTAATAGATAAGATTTGGTACCCGTAAGAAAATAGGTAATTCAGTTTCTGTGTATATAGGAAGATCGAGAGATATAAAATGTAAAATATTATATTAATTATATCATTAAAAAGCTTTTTTTTAATATTACTTTTTATTTAATAATATCGTAAAATTTTCTAATTTACTTCCACTGAATTCTAATAAAATATAGTACAATAATGGCAAAAAAATACCTTAACAAATAATAATGGACTTTGCTCAAAAGAATTGTTGATGGTAAGAAACTCGTTAAAAGACTGCATTACCTTATTCAAGAGAATTCAGTAAACAATAGCACTGGTCTTTATCCGAAAAGCATTGTTAGATAGCGATACGGTGACCCAAATAAACACGTGGCTTTCACTGCGTGGCTCTCTCCTTTTGTAACTTAGTTATATAAATACGTACGTATATGAAACATTTTTTTAGTTCGGAAAATGTATAAAAAAAATTATAATCTTTAGTTTAATATAGATATTAGATTTTACCTATATTAGTACTTTATTATGGATGTAGGTATCAATCAGGAATATAATTTAAAATTGTTATTTATCACGGCTCGAGAAAATTCTGCAATAAAACTTTATCGCTACATACTAACATAATATAATAAAATGATGTCACAGAAATAAAACTGAAAATAGAGATTTAACATATCAAGTGTACACTTTACGTTTATCTGTCCGACGGTATATACGTTCCGAACAACCATGCTTTTGTATTTTTAGCTCTTAGCAAATTAGAAACCCTAGTTTTTATTTTATAAGCATTTCAGCCAGGCTTATAGAGCTGCTATCGGACCGGAACGGTCCTCTACTAAAGAATCTTTTACATCAGGAAATTCAGCGGCTATACTAGTCCACACATCCTCGGAACAGGAGCGGTAAGTTTTACACAAAAAACTTCAAATCAGGAGAAGAAATCATTTTAATTATAAAAAGGAGTAGTCGATGAGTTTGGATGATCTATTCACTAAAGAACAGCAAAAAGTCAAATAACCCCGCTTAGAAAATACCTAAAAGAACCTCTCCAAGTTGTAGACACCCATCCGCGCCACTATTCCTCGAAAGATTGAAAAGTTTTTACCCAGAAGAAACGCATTACGGGTCAAAAGTTTTACTTTAATCAATTTGAATGTGTTGCAATAAATTTTATTTTCATTAGAAATAACCCAACGATCTTAAAACAGTCCTTGTAATTTATGGGATATCTAGCCTATCCTGAAATTTTCTGATATGCAAAATTCTCCAAATTAAACTATAAACCGTTAAGCCGACTGCTTCCCCCAGCCCTTACGAAAGACATTTACCCGCCTCTTCAAACTTCAACGCCTATCCGCTAAGCGTTGGTTACGTTTGTCTATAATCTATTTCATGGAAATTCTTTTCAACATTAGGATAAATTAAGTTTGTTGGAGGAACGTTCACAATTCCGATATAATTTCAAATTATAATACCCAATTATAAAACAGCAAGATTACAAAAAATTCAATTAAAAATAATTTCGTATGTCGATTTAATGAAGTGAAAAAATTTTATAATAACGAATAACCTTAATGAAGTATAAAATAAATAAAATGCCGATAAGAAATTATAATCTTTGACGTTATAAGTAGATATATCTTATTTGCTTCGTATTCATCTTCTAAATCTGTCAAATTTTAATTAGATAATAAAATACAGGATATATTGTTTATTATTAACCGTAGATAGATTTGGAAGCAAAAATAGAATCAAACAGAACAATTAGTTCCAGACATTTTCCCAAACCGTTAACGTCGCATATTCTCTTTGCCGACATTTAATTTAGAAAAATTATCATTTTATTTTACTCGACATAAGTATCAAAAATTATACTTCATAGCTGTATTTATAACAAGCTGTATATATAACTACAATAATTATAATATTAATTATAAAATACGCGTAATTAAAATTTATTTGAATAAATACATATGCAAGTATTTACACAAATAACATTTATTAATGTTACTATTTTACTTATAGATACACAGCGCTTATAACCGGATTCCTCCCTTCCCCCAATCGGTTGACCGATGTGAAGAGCTGTTTCCGGTTTCACGCACCTGCGGATTTACACAACGTTTAATGTACCATATCATAGTTTATACGCTAGCACATTATTAAAGTACGTGATATCTCTGTGCGAACAAAAATACACCCCATTACTTGATCGGTAAATGATGATGGAAAACTCCGCTTTTAAAACAAAAGTAGTGTTTCCGATACGGTGAAACTAAAATAAATTACCGTAATAAAGTAGTATTTTAAACTTTAAATACGAAAATAATACAAAAATCATTTTCTTGCATGTACGAGTATAAATTATTTTCTGGAAAAAGAAATTTTTCATTTTACTACGAGTACATGAATAGACAAGGCTAAACGATCAGAATTATCATTTTCAGTCAACCGGAAAAAAGAAACAAATAATATTTAAATAAATATCTATTCTTCATAATTTTCAAAACGAATTCAGAATAGATTGTGAACAAGGTACTGCCTTATAGTTCTAAATGCTGGCAATCATGTTCGCGAACAAGAGTATGAAAATTTGACATTTTTTAAATTACGTGGATGACATCTGATTACAAATATGCTATCCGTTAAGTCAAACCGTAAAAAAGGACTCATCTTCATTGCTATTCAGAACGCAGTACCCTTTTTAACAGCAACACTTCCTTATGTTCTACTATACCGAGTTTACCTGTCTCATTACTCAGTGTAAACTTTTCCTAGTTTTATTACGTAAAATTAATGGGAGTAATTTTTTTTTTTAATTAGTATTTTTTATTTCATGACAGCTACATTTTGCTGATTGAAGTTTGTACTCGTAAATTGGTTTTTATAAACTGATATGTATAGTGCACTTTGATCTAGTGTATCGTTTCTAAATAGAATTCAAAGTTTTCTAAATTTTCTTTGTTTTATTCAACTTTTCTTACACCATTTTGTTTAGTTAAATTCTCTACAAGTATTGTTTAAAAGTTTTATGTTTTCATTACCCGTTTAACGAAGTTATTTTACGTAAAAAATAAAAAACAGGATTTTTTACCCCAATTTATTGGTTTTTACCTCATATTTCTTAAAAACTACTGAATATACGGTTCTGGGACCTATTTCATTCAATTTTCAGATCAAAAATCATAAGAAATCACTAATTCTGTCCTTTAATTAACATCCTAAAAATTTCATTGATCTCATTTCACCGGGTTAACTGAAATCGAGCGAAATCTTTCACTAGCGTAACTCGCAAACGAAGCGTTTTAGGAAATATGTTTATATGTATTTTTTCCATTATTTTCACGAGTAGAATAGGTTATGAAAATCCCAGGAGAACTTCGTGATATACCCTGAATACGTTTAATACTTATGAATCCTTAAAAAATATACATGTTTTTTTTTTATATTAATTTTTTGGCAAAAGTTTTTATCAGGAAATATATATTTTATACCAAAGATTTTATTGGAACATCTTATAAAATGATAGAGAAAATTTTGTATTTAAAAAAAAAATCGCTTTTAAAAATTAATTGCAAGAATATTCATTGCTTATAAAACTATTGTCGTTTACTTTTATTTTTTGATGATTAATTCACCATATAAGCTCGAAACTTGTGCATGGAAATTTTTTTAGCGTATGGAACATGCTATGCTAGACCGGGATTCGAATCCGATTACGTATTAAAGGTCGAGACGTTACCACTCCGCTAAGGAGATTGATTGGTAATCATTATATGATGTACTAGTATATTAAATACATTTATTATTATATATGTTTGATCTAAAATTAGAAACACACCTCATTTCATATTCAAAAGAGGGGAGTTGACTTTTATTTTAACAAATTTATCCGTATTATTACCAACTCGTTTCAGTTCTACATTAATTTTAACCGTTTAATTATTTTTTAATAACTTTGGTTCTGTAGGTCACTAAACAAAGGTTTAATCTCAGTTTTGCATTATAGACTATCAATGGAAAGTTAATACTACTATTTGTTGTGACATACTTCCTCGATCACTTAGCATCGATTATATTTTCAACATGTCTGGACAGTATACAAATTTAATGGTTTTTTTTTTTTTTTACAAAAGATTAATAAAAAAATGTAATACAGTAAAGACTATATAATTTTAGAGAAATTTCGAAAAAAAATAATATTAAATTTAATTTGTTTTTCAAACTTTACCCGGTTTGAATAAATAATCATCTTTTTCATTTCATTCGATCATATATTTTAAGCATTTTAAAATATGACGTTATTCTTATGTCATTTCAGACTTTTCATGGAGCATTACGTATCTATTTTCTCCAAAATATGCAAAAAAAAAAAAAAACAATAAATAAACAAATATAAATATTACTTATTAACAACAAACAAATTCTTTCTTTATTTTTAATATAAAATACATCCGCTTTAGCTCATAATAACCAATATTTACGTAACTAGTCATGCGGACCTACTTATTTCACGAATAGTACTTATTTATGCGGGCTGTTTTAGTCATGCAAAACATAAATCCTGTTTCTAACAAATAATATATATAACTAGAAAATAATTTTTTTTTATTATCTACCTGCATAATTATTTCTCTTAATTTCAATCAAGTGTTGTATCTGATTTTTTATTATTTGATTTATATAAGAAATAATAATTATTATTCTTTTTATTTCGATTAGAATTATTTTCGAAAAATATAAAATTAGAATTGTAAAAGTATTTAATTTATATAATCATTAAAATTAATACGGAATATATTTAGGGTTAACCCGTATTATTGTTGCATATGTTGTAGTATGTAGATTACGAAACAATTGATGATTGTTATTTCTTCAAAACAAACTTGATCTAAATACCAGATACATATATAAATCTATTTATATCAAAATTTATTTCTCCAAGGATCTGTTACTTATTGTAAATTATCGATTTTTTATTCAAGCGCTTAGAAAATTTGAGCTAAATGAAGTTTTAAACTTTTTAGAAATAGAAAACAACGCTTTAACTTTACTTAACTTTTTAGCGGAAGATTTATTTTTATTATTATTTAAAAAATGTATATTTAGAGTATCAACTATTGCGTCTATAGTATTAAAGAATTAACACCAAACCCGATTGAACAACTCCGTCGATTTATCCTCATCATTTGGGTATCGTGAAGAGAATACTGTCAACGTTATAAGTTTGCTCCACCCGTTAACGAATTGTTTACCTACTGTATTCCTTGCAACTCCGTGATACCAGCAGTCCCTCTCTATCCTTTGTAAGTAACTATTTGATCAATTCGCAACAGCTGTCAATAGATTCTGATGATAATAATACTATAGGAGGGAAGTGGGTGAGAAGGCCTGACTACGCGTGCGTGATTTGACAGAAAAAGCAGTGTTGGTTTTTTAATCTCAATTACTTTAATGTGAGAATATTAGGTAATAAAATTCCCATAAAAATGTTTTTATATAAAACAGTCGATTAATAATTATTTACTCGATTACTCTATAACCGATTTAATTTTGTAATTCTACGAGTAATAGTTTAGAAAAAAATTAATTTATCTTGTACCGCAATGAATGAAGATAGAAGTCCTATATCCACGATTTATCGTGCCCGGAAAATATGAAATAGAATCCAGAAATAAAGAAGTAAAAAGTTTTAAAAGAATGAATTTCACGGTACAGTTAACTCAAATAATTTGCGAATAGATTAGGCATATAATATATTACGCCGAAGCCATATTTTAATTCGACTTTTTCATATTATCTGTTTGTGACGCGATTACGGCTAAACACGTTTTTCGATCTTTATGAAATTTTGTATTAAGGCTGAATTCATATGTAGCAATTTTTCATAAAAATTTTCTCGTTTCAAAATGGCGGGTACTATCTTTCTAACACAAGAGTGAAAGGTTGGAAGGAAGTTCCATCTCCAAGCAAGCGCTGTTAAAAGAATGAACACTGTTCTCCCCTTCAGACATATCGCGATCCTTTCAAAAGAGTTGGAAGGACTTTTTATACTGAGTATCTTGTCTTGGGCTAAATTAAATAGGTAGATAGATGATGTAAGGAAGACATGAAAAGCAGATAAACATTTAAGTTTTCTCAAGAAGAGAACCTGCATCAAGTAAAAACGTAAGAATCAGAAAATAATTGTTACAAAATTTAAAATAAAATTTAGAACTTTTAAGTATTAAACATAACGAGAAAAGAATAGAGGGTTTAAAACCCGGTTTCGGCAGGAAAATGTTGAAAATTATATTTTAATTATGTTAAATTCGGCCGATAAAATGCGAAATGAAAATTATTTAAGGTGGATTTGAGAATAATTAACTCTTTCTCTTTTATAATAACGAGAAATATATAAAAAAATTAAAAAGTTTGTAGAAAGGTGTTGTGGATTAGAACTACTTTGAAGAAAATATTAAAATATATATATATAAACCGATAATTGAAGAATGTAGAACGTAGGTTAAAAATAAATAAAAGCTAATAACAACGAAGAATATAAGGAAGAAATCAGACGACTGTTGAAAAAACTTGTTTAAATTATAGTAAACTTTTTATTTAACACGTTTTTGTCCTTGGAAAATCCTTCATATAACAGTGTTCAATATTTTACTTTTTCGTGAGCCACCGTAATAAAACTATTATTGGAATAACATGTACTCGTACGTTAAGTATTGTAAGTTGAAGACGATTTGATATGAAAGCCTAACTTACTAATTCTACGCAATGCTTCTTTATTTTATAAGTTCCCATAGCCCTTTTTGACCGACTCTAAGTCAAAAATAACATCGCGTATCATCACGTAAAGCTAACGGAATGCAAATGATGTTCAGCCCCATAAGTAAGAATACTCAGAATAGAGGGTCCAGGAATAGTGAATATCATTACTTTCAGAGATAGCGATACTTTTGTACCTCAGGTCCTTTACGTTCTTTATCAGTTATAAGAAAAAGTATGATAAACAGAAATAAAAATCTCTTGCGTAGCTGTGCGCAAAAAGTTCGACTTTTCGTTTTTTACTTTGTTTCTTTTGAAAAAGTATCAACTTATTCTAATCGAAAATTTTACAAAAAGAAATCCTTTAATCCTAAAAAATAGTTACACGTCAAAAATGCACTACAATATAAAATAAAAATAACAATAATCCTAATAATAGATATTCCGGATAAAGAAACGTCAACGTTCTTATTTATAGCATTATAACGAACCACGCTTCTAACTTGCCCCGCTCAAATTTTTTCGACCTTAATTGAGCATAATTCAAGAACGGCTAGACCAGATGAATTCGTTTTGTCGAATTAATAAACAAATTTTTCGTATATTATTTTGTAATTTTCCACATCTCCACACTGAAGATTTCTGCCGCCTTAAATAAATAAATATGTTGTTGTAATACGCGTTAAAAGGTTAATTAAAAGTGGAATAATTGTTATGAAAAATGCTTATCTGTTCATAAAATAGTGATTTCATACCGAATCCTATCGATATATTCACTTACTAATATGTTCCTTCACTACTACTGCTTATCTAAATTGCTATGAAATTGATTAAGTACTTTTTGAAATCTTTGAGCCATAAAATTTTATACATAGACCAATAAATAAATATATAAGGAAACCGCAATTTAAATGAATAGTATTTTCATATTCTTCATACTTCAAAACGTAAAGAAAATTAATTTTTACCCTCCCACTCTCACCGTGCAACCGAACGTAATAACGAAGTTTTCTTTGAAAAGTCGGTAAAAATTGATGCTTTCTGTTAAAAAAAAGCCCACGAGCGCAACCAATAAAAGCTACCTAATGAGCAGTAGGGAAAATCTATGTGTATTACAAATTGTATATTCATTAGATACCTTCAATTTATATTTCTATCGTTATTTTACTTAAAAAATAATCGTTTTTAATTTATTCTATTTTAATATTAAAATTATTGATTAGCGATAGGAAAAAGTATTATGAATTGAAATTAATTTAATCGCTGATCCGTAAGAAAAAATAATCCCTAACACATCAATGAACACGCCTTAACCTGTCGATATATTATTAAGAACTGTTAAAAATTATAGATCGGAAGCGAGTAGTCTGGTTTAACTGTCAAAATATCACTCATCAATTCGTCATATACGTTCTTATATCCGCTGGGAAAAACTTGGTTTTTGCAACAAAAAATAAATAAAAAACAACACTCGCGTAAAGAATGTTATTTAATACCGCTATCAAATTATCCGCAGCAATAAAAAATAAAATGATCAATCGATCGCTTGTTAGGAAAAACTGTACAAAACGACAATTTTTTACTTGTCATGCTCTAAGAATTCGACGATATTTATATATCAAACCTAACAATTTAAGTGAAAATGCCACTTTAAAGTCTTAAGTTATCATTTTTTATAAAATATAAATAGATTTTTATTTTATTTTATTGCTGAACTAATTTTATATATTTATTTTTAATAAAGAATAGAGGTATTTCAACCTCAATTTTTATAGCTAAAATTTACAATATTTTATAATTATCTAACCCTTGATACTGCTACGAATGTTTTTACGAACTGATTTTTTTTCCTGTACAATTTGCCAATATTCTTTTCATATTTTCCTAAGTATTTATATTCTTTGTATTTTTACACCCTGATCAAACAAAAAATTTACAATTTGTAGTATATTATGTTTTCTTTTCTTTCATTATTTACATTTAGCTCATTATCTGTCACGTTCCTTCTTTTCTGTCCATTTCATTACTTTTATTTTATTTTTACATATTTTGGCATTACCTTTCTACCCTACTCTTTCCTTTCATTGACTTTACAGCTTTCTTTTACTCTTAATAAAAAAAAAAAAAAAAACAGTGCGATTCTATGATCAGTAATAATACCTAGAAAATACTCTTAAAAAACTCTGACGCAGTAAGTGCGTCAGAAGGGCGGATTTCCGGTTTTAGTTAAACTTGAAAACGTACCCTAAAACCCAGTTTTTTCTCAAATTCCAATTCCTGTAAACCGTTTCGCTTGAAAAACCACCTATTCTCGGTAGGTTTACATTACTCCACAAAGTATCGTAAAAATCGGTTAACATTTCCGTCCGGTAGAGCGGACGAAAAAAATCTTATACATACAATTAATTATAGGCGATACATACATAACATATTTTTAGCGATTTCCAAATTCTTTGAAAATCCGCTAAAAATATAATAAAAACAAATACCGTGATATCATCCTGCCTCGTACCATTACAAGTACGGATTCTTTTCCAACTCGCTCACAAAATGATCCCTTCATCTAGAAAATCATATTCCTGGGTCGTAAACTCCGACAAATTGCATATTCATCAGAAAACAATATTTTTGTGCGGGACACCGGATTTGGAAATCGTGTTAATAAAGCACGGAAAACTACAATATGCTATTCCATATCTCCATCCGATAATTCCTTCACAAAAGTCAGTCGAAATGGTTTAATATTTAAGTCTTTTTTAATGTGATCATTTAGCTTAAGAACAGGGATGTCAATCGCGATAAAGAAATTGTTTCTAGTAACCGAATACCAAGTGATTTTTCATTATAAAAATACAATTTTAGTATGTTTATTTCTTTATGAAATAATTAGTTTTTATATATTTCTCTAGAGCTTGAATTCATTTTCGTTTAATTATAAAAAATTAGTTACCTTTTTCTTTATTATTTAAACCGCTTCATATTGCATATATTTTTATTAAATTTTATCACAAAATTTATATATGGCATTTCAAATATTCTTTTTAGAGGTTGCAGTGATTTCTGTTTAATTATAGAAAAAAGATAGTTATCTTTACACGTCTGCCCAAAAAGGAGGGTAATGTTTTTAGGGTGTATGTATGTTTGTATGTTTTTTCCACCGTAGCAACTGAACGGCTGAACCGATTTAGATATATGACCCAACGTTGGAATCTTTACGTTACCGGGAGTGTCATAGGCAATCTAAATGTATATGCAGTAGTGGCGATTTGCCGGTTGAAGCAAAAACTTTAATGAATTATATTAATGAACTGTAAACTGTGAGCCTCGATCACTGTGGGAGTTGAGTTTGAACTGAATGATTCGAATCAATCGAATGAATAATATTAGAAAAATAATAGAATTAAATTTACGTTAATGTAAATAAAATAGAATAATATTAAATAAATTAAACAAAATTCTGTTTAATAATAATGGGCTTCCTGTGAGAACTGCGTGTCGGACTAGAGTGGTGAGGTGTGCGAGCACCTCGTGCGAGGCTAGACCAATCATGTCCATCAATTGATAACAATCGATGTGCCCCTGGGGTCCTCTTATAATATCTCTGCAAACAATAGTCCGATTTTAAAAATTAAAACGGGGTATTTGTTATTAGTAGGTTGAAGGCTAAATTTAGCATGCATCAGGTACACTCTCGATCTAACAAATCACGATTATTCGGAAATATTATTATATTTTCGAAACCAATCTTCCGATTTTCAACATTCAAACGGCTATTTGCTAGCATAATACAAAATCACGATGAAACCAAACCAGAACAAAAATTAACTGATATAATCAGAAAAATCGAGTGGTCTGCGGTACGCCGAGACCAGCTTGAGCCCGGCTCCAATAGCGACCGGGCTTGAGCTCGGTCTTTGAGTTCGACGATTAGAGGTAATGCTGTCGGCATCGGATTGAGGATCGAGCCCATTGTTGTCGAATTTGATGCTTTAGGGAGAAAGAATATGGCAAAGTGGATCGGCGTATGCTGCCACTAATATTGTGTGAGGCTATGGCGGTGCATAAACTACAAGGGACTATCCTAGATAGAACTGTCGTATATCTAAGCGCTGACATCTTTGCCAAAGGTTAGACCTACGTAGCACTGAATCGCGTGAGATAATTGGAGGGTTTAGACGTTAGTAGTTTGTATCCTAGAAAATTGCTCAAATATCCGCACGATAAAAAGCCTTTCGAGGAACTCAATCGCTTGAGAAGCCTGTAAGTTTAGATTGGTATACGCCAATTAAGTAAATATATAGAAATGTTGTCGTTAGTTTTTCTCGATGATCACTAAGAAATACTAAATAATAAAAACAATTATAAATAATTAAAAAAATTAATAAACTGAACTAAAAAAATGAAAATAATGTATGGAAATAAAGGATTAAACATCGTTATGCAGTATTTAATTAAATAAAATAATGGGCGACCAATTAACTCTCAGACACTTTAATCTGTTTAAATATATGTTTCATGTTGCAGAAAATATTTAAATGCAGTCGGGGGGCTCTGAATAGTAATTGTCCTATATTAAAGAGATCTGAATAGTAATTATTTTATATTAAAGAGACCCTGACAGGATTTAAATATTTTCGTTGAAGGACAAAAATTTCTTATCGATGTAATAACTTGGTGAGAACTTAATCATTAGACAACCTTAAATGCCTACTGTTTCTACAACATGGAAAATATATTTAAACAAATTAAAACTATCTGAAAGTTGATCAAGCAACCAATCATTACTTTAATTAAATACTGCATAACGATTTTAATTCTTTATTTCCAAACATTGTTTTCTTTTTTTAGTTTGATTTACTGTGTTTTTTTTTAGTTCAATTTATTTATTTATTTTTTTTTTTTTGGCAGTCGTGTTTTTTAATCTTTGCAGTTGTTTTTATTATTCTACTATGTAAGAATAAATAACAATGCCAGAAAAGTATTATAAATTTGGTGTCAGCTTTTTTATACCCGTATGTTTACGTACTTACCTTAACATTACTTCATGTGGTTAATTATGTTAAATAATTAATACAGACTTTAATCAACTACCGTTTTTACATTATAATTAACTGTGCTTTATGCGATGTCGATTTGATCAAGGTTTTACCACGATTTCCCTTGATCCTCCAGGCAAATACCGGAGTAATTCCTTTTTTTATCCGTGAGTACTATATTTGCCTGTTCTTAACGTGATCTGTATAATGTATTATCATTTACCTACGCAATAGAATATTTATTTATTTTATCGACTGTTAGCGATAAGAAAAGATCCAAACATAAAGATTTACTTTAACAAAGGGTAGCTGTATCATTCCGTCCTCTATATTCACATTGTTCAGGATTTATTGATTTTTGTAGTTTATGTGAGATTTCTCCCTGCTGGGAGATTTCCCAGAAGGAAAAAGCAATCTCCATGCTTTTTACAAAAGAAAAAAACGATTTTTTATTAAACGTCAAAATGATACGAGATCAGATTACCTTTTTTGATTCGTTTAACATCAGGGTATGAGATATAATTAGACTCAAAAGGTTTTGAAGTACAAGGAAAAACTTACACGGAGATTATGTGATCGAATTAAATTACAATATTAAGTTGAAAATAAATTCTAATCATTCTCAATCAATCAAATTTTGAAGATTTAGAAAATAATAAGATCAACTGGTTCAAAATCTTTGTATAAATTTCTGATAATATAAACTCGATTTAAAATCATAAAAACGTTGATAGTGATTTTACATTACAGATTAAAGTAGGATTCACACATATATGTTTTGGGATACGTTTGTCATCTTACTGACATCTCCTTAACTCCTGTAATATAACAACCCAAATACTGATATATTACGCACATGTGAAACCTTTTGCGCATACGGCATACCGTTTTGCGTAGTCTCGTGCATTCAAGTAGGATTTTTAGAAATATGGAAGCGGATAATTAGTTCGGTTTGTATAAAATACTTCGTGGTCTACTACTATAAGGAACTAAATATTTTTGATGTCCGCTCTTTATACGAGGTATGATCAAAACGTGTCCGACCTTGGCTCATAAAAAAAAATTACGGAACCTACATAATTCAATAACTTGTCCCTTTCAAAGTAGGCCCCTTCTGATTTAACACACTTATCCCAGCGATGTTTCCATTGTTAAAAGCATTTTTCTACGTCATCGTTAAATAGTACCATAAGTCCTCTTGTCGCATTTCTTTTGATCGCTTGATGCTTCTTGGGCTTGAGCGTTGTGTCGATGAATTTTCCAATCGCCAATTTCCCAAAGCTGTGGTCTCTTGCGTCGAACAGCATCTCAAAACCAACGAAGAACAGTTATGTAGTATTCTTTATTGATAGTATGTCGTTGAGAACCGTACTCGTGATGGACTGCTTATAAAGAAAAAACTGCCGGCTAGGCCTTCACATTGCTTCGTGATCGCCTGGCTTTCATTTGCCGATGAGAACGTGGAGTATTCCAACGGAATGAATGTGCCTTTGTCTTAGGGTCGTAGCTATAGACCCATGTTTCATCTCCGGTTATTATTTCTTTCATAAAATTAGGATCACTGTTAGCACATTCCAGCATGTCTTGCGCAACTTGGAGTCGTTTTTCATTTTCTTACAAGAGGGAAAAGTTTTATGACAAATTTTGCTGCTACGCGCCGCATCTCCAGTCTTCCGTTAGAATCGATTGCACTGAGTTAATTGAAATTCCTTCTTCATTTTTAAGTTCTCTAATTGGTAGTCGATATCATTCATCACCGTCTGTCAAACTCGCTCAATTTTTTTAGTTATTTATTATTATTTTTTTTAGTGGAATATCTGTCACAGCGTTCGTCACTTTTGACAGACGTTCGACCATATCTTGGAAATGGCGATACCACTCTAATTTGTGTAACACGCATAGCTTGATTACCAAAAGCTGTTTGAATATTTCTAATGTCTCTACCAATTAGAGACAATAAGGAATATTTATTCCTTTTTTGGAGTGTCGTTTAGTTTCTCAAATTTTAATGCAGATTCTCTGCTCAACCCGTTCAGTCATTTTGATCGGCAACGAAAACACGTCCAGCACTACTCACACGTTTTACTTTCACCACTGCTAAACTGCGACTGACTGTAGCGGCAGCAAAACATTGAATCATACGCAACCAATACAAATTAAGATCACTTTCCACGACTGTTCCCTCCCTCTGTACAACTGATTACCGCAATAAAAAATAAGATCTGATAAGGAGAAATAAAGCGAGGATGAAGCTAATAGCTGAAATAAAGGTTAGAAACTACAAGGGGATGAAGGAGAAGGCTTGAAACAGAAATGGAAGGAGACAGCAGTGGTGTAAGGGACCTGCCCGCATGGAGAACACCAAATGATGATGATGTTTTGATCATACCTCGTATAATACTCACGTGTAAATAAATTAAGCATAAAGAACAATAGTTTATTAAGATGAATGCAGGTGTTTCAGATTTCTAAGGAAAAAATCGCCTTTTTCATTTTAAAGCACCATTTAAATGCATCTGACCTTTTCTTCTGCCTTTAAGAGTCGGGTCATTCAATTCCTATAATTATTCCGTTCTTTGTCAGCATCCTTAATTCTTATTCTGCTTTTTCTCTCCTACAGTACTTTTCCTATGTACTTTCCTCATTTTCTACTTGGACTTTCTTATCTTTTATCCTTTCTGGCTTTTCTTCAAATATATATTACGGCTTTTGCAGTTACTCATATTTATTAAATGACCATACCGATATAGATGCCTTCTTTTCGACCGTTCAACAAGACGGATCTGTGCCGACTCTTTTCTGATGTTACATTTCGAATCCCGTCTCGTTTTCCCCTAAATCACATTAACTATTTCGTTTCTAAAGCCTACAAACGACTCTTGCATTTCTTCTGCACGATCCAAGTCTCTGATCCGTACATCAGTTTTGGAAGTTTTTTATTTATGTCGATAACTTTTCGTTTTCCAAATGCAGAGCTTTTTTAATACATAAAAATTCATTTAAATAAAGTCCATATTATTATTGTGTTAACGTGTATTCTTCTAAAATCAAGACTTCTAAAAAAAATCTCCGTAAAACTGAGAAAAGTAATTTTTTTATTGGCTCTTTTTTATTTAGTGTTGAAAATTAAATATTGAAATAACTACCTCAAGAATTTATTTATTTATTTGTGAAAATGTACGTAGTAATAATATAAATTTGAGTAATTATATTTATTAAAATTTATGAAGGTTTTTAACGAAGTAGAACATGGCGAATTCACTATTTTTATCTATTTATTTTTTTATGTAATTTTTTAGAATTTTTAATTAGTTTTTCAATGTCTGCTTTATATTTATTTTATGAATAAATGTATAATTTTTTTAATAAATACGTATACTATTGATGGTATTATAAAGATCTGTTTGTGACGAGCAATAAAAAAACGACTAAATTATTGAAATACGAATAAAAGATATAAATATTAATAGATAATATTAGCAGGACAAAAAAAAGATACTGGAAAATTACAATAATTTCGTCGCTGTCATTTGTTAACAGCACATTCAAATAAAATACATCACGCTGGGATGATTTTTAATTTAAACATGCGTATCAGTTCCGACCTTTTTTTTCAAGCTTGAACAACCTGGAAAAGTAGCAAATATAATTACTCAAATATTTTCACAAAAAATAAATTCTTGAGATAGTTATTTCTATATTTTATTTTCTACCAATGAAAACAGAATCAATGAAAAAAAATTCCATTTTTATGCGCAATAAAATTTTCCGTAAGAAAATTCCCTTCTTCGTAGGAAAACGAAGATAAAAAAAATATATACAGTGCAATATATTTAATTTATTTTATTAAAATAATTTAAATAATTAACAAATTTATTCTTTTACTAAAAAAAAAAAAAAAAACTAAAAAAAACATACAAGGAGAGTAAAACAAATAATATGAAAGTAAAAATGTTATATTATATGTAATCACGTAAGGCGTATGGATATTCAAAAGTCAAGGATAATTGACTTTAAGGCCATATAATGAGAAAAATTGCATTTATCGGACTTGAATTTCTTTCGGAGATACAAAAACTTTGGTTAGAACACTAATTAAATAAGGGGTCTCGAAAAAATTAGACCAGTAAAACATTAACAAATTATCATCAAGAAATCAATTTTTTTTTTTTTTTTTTTTACTGGGATAGAATACGAGAAGTCTTATGAAAGTTACTAGTTTTATAATTGAACATCTATGTTCAGGGGACTCTTTTAAAAACTATGGACTCCATAGAAAAAAAAACTCTGTTCGTAGATTACACTAACAGCATAAAGGAACTGCTTGGTATTTGTTCAAAGAATGAAAATGGCTTCAACACAAAAGAAAATTATTCTTTGATCAGAGTCGGCGACTAACACTGTATTTATTTAATGATGCACAGCTAAGGTTGTAGGCAGCTTATGATAATAAAAAAAAAAAATAGAGAAAAATTATTTTTTTAATCTGTAGAGTTAGAACAGAGACTTGTTGGTTTTCTTTAATCTAAAATAAATTAATAACTATAAGGTACGAGTAACATTATATGTATTATTGTTTATAGGCTGTTAATAATCCTTAGATTATAATTATAATTTACTTTCAAAGGTTTTTTTATATCATAAAATACATAAAAAAGTTATACTATTCTAATAATTGTGCTATTATATATACTCAGTATACTCATATACATACACACATATATATATATATATATACGTGTGTGTGTGTGTGTGTGTGTGTGTGTGTGTGTGTGTGTGTGTGTGTGTGTGTGTGTGTGTGTGTGTGTGTGTGTGTGTGTGTGTGTGTGTTCAAGCTTTACTCTTTGCCCAGTGATATCCATGCAACTATAGACCAACAATATCTATGTTAGAGTAAGTTTTTTTTCCAGGCAACTAAAACAAATTATTCTAACAAAAAATAACATCGTCTACTTTTTCATCATCGGTGAATTATTATATCCTAATGACATACAGCATTGAGTCACACTGACTTTCAAAAGTATTTTCATGCAAAAATTGCAGGAAATTTGTTGGAGAATTTAATTTTTAAAAACATTATTCATATTTCCCTATTTCTTAGACTTATCTCACTCACGGTACTGGATTGTTTAATCATTTCTCTTCATTTTTTTTCTAAAAATTCAGTAAAAGAAATAATCCATCTTCCCATAATTCAATGAAGTACTCGCCTCCGTAGCATCTCTTTACAACTTCGTACTGTATTCTTTCTGTTACTGTTTTCAAGACAGGTTTCTCCGTTTTGAGTTTTTTACATTTCATTTACCTTTCGAATTTTTGAAATCCGTATATAAAAAAATAATATTTTTCGATCGTTCTCTAAATTTTGAAATCGAAACCGAATTAATCATAAGTATTTATTTATTTATTTTTTAATACGGACTTTTAAAAGCAGAAATTAAAGAAAATTTGAAACAGATTATTTTTTGTTTATAATATAGCTTTTTGTCAGTTTTTTAATGATTTATACTCTTTTCTAAAACTATAAAATTGATTTTATATACATACACACACAGGTGTGTAAATATGAAACCGGAAGTTTTGTATAGAAAATACTCATTTATTATATGAAAATGATAAAAAATATTTTATTCGAAATATTGTCCATCGCTAACTATACGTTTTTATCATCTCTCTGACAATTTATGAATGCCACGCCAAAAAAAATGTTGCTCTTTTGAGGCAAACCAATCATCAAGCCATTTTCGTACATTTTATAAGAAGTGAAGCGCTGCTTAGGAAGTGAGTATCCCATCGACGCAAATAAATAGTAGTCGGACGGAGCTAAATCTGTTGAGTAAGCCGCAAGAGAAAGTATTTCCCAACTGAACACCTCAATCGTTTCCTTGACCGGCTTTTCTGTGTGTGATGGTGCATTATCATGAAGCAAAATCACTTTAGTTGCCTCTTTTGATATTCTGGTCGTTTTTCACGCAATAGTTGATTCAAATCGATCATTTGTTGTCGGTAGCGTTCAGTATTAACGGTTTCGCCAGGTTTTAGCAGCTCATAATGGAATACACCCTTCTTATCCCACCAAACACGCACCATTGTCTTCTTTCCACAGCGATTTGGCGTTAAAATCGATGTTAATGGTTCGCCTGGAGTTACCCATGATCTTTTACGCTTAGGATTCTCGAAATATATCCACTTTTCCCACTTTTCATCACCTGTCACAATTTGATGGAGAAATGACTTTCTTCTGTACCTGGCGAGCAGCATTTCGCAAGTGATTTTTCGGTTGTTTTTTTTTTTACTATCTTTCATTCAGTTCATGTGGAACCCATTTTCCATCTTCTGGATCTTTCCCATGCCTTTCAAACGTATGGAGACGGCTTCTCGTGTTACATTTAGTTGGTCCGAGTTGTTTTTGCGTTTGACCGTCATCCTCATCCAACAACGCTTGCAATTCGCCGTCTTTAAACTTTTTTGGTGGTCTTCCACGTTCTTCGTTTTTCACGTCAAAATCGCCACTTTTGAATTTTTTTTTTTAAACCACTCAAAGCACTGTGATTTACCAAGAGCATTCTCACCGTAAGCTGCAACAAGCATTTGATGCGATTCTGCAGCAGTTTTCTTTAAATGGTAACAGAAAATCAATGCTGTCCGCAAATAGTAGTTTGTAGGTATAAAACTCTACATGTTCATCCCAACCCCCGTAGGGGAAGACACCCACCTTGTGATGATTCCGTTCGTCACCCCACCCCCCACCCCGTTCCTAGCCCTGATGGGCTTTAACGGGAGTCGTATTCAGACCCTGTAACTGATTACACCTCACAGTAATAAGCCAGACCTCGGTTGGGATGCCACTGATGTAAATGTCTCGGTAGACATTTACATCAGTGATTTTTAACTCAGATTTTGCCTTCGCTGCAGGTCTCTTCCGGACATCTTGACTGTCCTACATCGTTGTCCTCTGAACTAGCTAACCGAGTTCGCGGAAGCACGAACCCCGCGCCTAGTTCTACATTTAAATAAGCTACTTGTCTCACTCACAAAATGTCTCACGTCAATGTCTCATATCGTACGAGTCTGTTTTGTAAATATAATGCATACCACCAGCAATGTTGATCGCAACAACGGAATTTATTCCTATTCCCCTTAATGTTCTCATCTCTTTCTGATCTAAGCCTTCAATTAGATTACAACTACGGACTCCGGTCTGGGTCTACCAGGGAGACTTGACATTTTCAACGCTAATTAAAACTATGCTGTTGTATGAAACTTGTATTGTTGTGAGTTGAAAATCTTTGTCAGCTGTCAAAGAAAGAAAATGGCGCCAATCATGCGGTTTAACGGTAACTACATTGACAGCTAAGGCCATCTATGGGCAAATTCCGGTTTCGTATTTACAATCCTGGATGTATATATATTCAATTTTATAGTTACAGAAAGGAGTATATTGTTTGCCATATACTAATCGTACCGTTAACTTGTTACATCTCTAGATCGTCAAGCCAGCATACTTGTATATTGTAAATTTAAACCAAACAGTAAAATTGTGGCTGAAAGAGAGTATGGATAGGCTAAAATCAAGATATAACTCATTCAGGTATTGCTAATTCTCTAAGCTATATCCATGTACAGTTGAACAGAAAGATTTATCACTTTTACTGTTGAATATCACTTTCATTTCGGTTGGAATTCAGCACGCTGATATGCAAAATTATTATCAGGTCAGTGAAAAATCCAACAGAAGATCAATTCTTTCCTAATTTCCTTAGTAAGCCTCGCATGATATGCTTGTTATTTTTTAAAGTGTTTATGTCACTTTCCGTAAATAACTTTTGTCTCGTGTGTCAAGTCAGTTTAAACTACAACCGTATAGTTATGAATCAATTCACAGGATTATGGTTTTTCTATTTCAAATTCAGCTATTATTTTTTTTTTTGAGTATTTTTTAAAATTATAAATATTGAATTCTTTTATTTATTTCATTGGATTATTTATTAAAAAATCTGTATAAACTTAAAAGATAACAATTTTTGGACTCTTTAAAAAAAATGGAGAGAAAAATAAGTAAAATTTTAATTAAAAAAATAATAATTTATGTATTTGAACTTAAAAGAGAATAAATCATTAAAAATAAAGTTGTTTCGTTAAAACTTAACTCGTAGAGTATGCCAAAAAGCGTGTTACATAGACGTAGGCCAAATGAGAGTTCTCTCCGTCATAGTAGAATGTCATAACTTTTATACCGTCCCTTATAGAATCATTTGAAATTCTTGACTTTTCATCAATGAGTATCATAAATTTTTTCGCATACAAAAATCTTTTCGTAATATAAGTAGGTCAAAACATCGGTTAAAAACTACTTTGAACTTGAACTAGGAATACAAAAGATTGTGCGCGACTGGATAATTGCCAAAATTCAGGTTGTAACTGTGTTAAGAAGTAGATTAAGGTGTGTAGTTATGTGTTCGACTTTGTAATAAAAGAAATATTTCTTTTAAAAATAAATAGTTTTTTCCTAGCAAGCTAATTTAATTGGCCGGTTGACGATAGTGTTTTCTTTTTAACATCAGATGCACAGCAAATTTTCAAATGTATTAAGTTACTTAGATACTAGTAATTAAGATTATTACTAGTATTTATGACACGGTAACCTTTTTTCCACGCAAATTTATATAAAACTTATGAATTTTTTGATTTAATTTTTTATTAACTTGTAGTTAAGTTTCTATCTTATTTTATTTTTTTTAAATTTAAACTTCTTTTGCTTTAGTCACTCTATCCTCTATTGTTGTCAGTCTGAAAATTTCCGTGTAAAAAGTCTTTCAACTTCTAGAAAGAATTAAATTGGATTTTATTACTATGAACTTACATAAATATGCTATCTTAAGCCTTTGATTTATATATGTAAATAAGCAATGTGTTTTAAAAAAACTCCTACACTTTAAGCTGAAATAAATAAATAGATTTTACAGCGTCAACTGCTGTACATAGCCTAGGTAAAGCTATGAAGGCGTAAAAAGCTAAGAATATAAGGTAAACGACTAGCTCCTATCCCGTCTAAGAAGTTTTATATTTTACGATAATGGCAGAAGTAGTAAGCTGGAAGAGAAAGTAACCCAGAGAAGAATATTATAAAATTTAAAAATAGTATATTTCGATACAATATTACAAAATCCTTTTAACCACGATTACATACGATATATGTTAGGCCCCATAACCATAATGTTATAAGCTATCTAAAAGAAACACAAGTCATGCTCGAAGATATTGCAACCGTTTTCAAAATAACAGCGACTGCCATGCTAGACCTGTAAGGAAACTGAAGAGAAAAATTGCCTTCTTCACATGCTCAAATAAATATTGCAAAGCTTAATAGCAAACTCAGGAAATATTCAGATCTTCTACAAGGGACACCTTCTTTCTATCCACCACAGAAACTAGCTGTGTAGTGAACATCGTTACTTTCAGAGAAAACAACTCTGAAAATATTCCCTCAGTAAATCAATTGCTTTAAATAAAAATCGTTAAAGATAGTTCAAAGCAACAAATTGATGTATCCACTTCTGTAATGAAACAATTTCTTACGTACAATGACGCTACTCAGTAGGATATGTATTATCTATAAAGAAATAATAAAAACAGTATAGAAAAATCAAGAAACAATGTCGTCTAACTTTTCTGGTATCTTCAAAACCATAAAATTAAGTAACTTCCTCTAGCCTTAAAAAAAACTGGTAGAAAGTAAAGAGAAATACTTTTACAAATATTAAACTTAAAATTAAAGGTTAAATTTCAATTTCTAACATCGGTTCCAAGTAAACAAAAAACATTAAAAACTACCCACAATTTTCTATTAATTATAATTTGGAGTCTACTTAAAAAATTAAAGAAAAATAGGAAAATAATAATCGTGTCTTAAAATCGATTTTTGTTTAATCTATTTTATTTTAAACCTTTTTCTTTCACTTATTTTAAATATGGTATGTTAGATAGCATAATCTTATCAGTTGTAGGCATCCTGATAAAATTTACTCCTAAAAATGGCATAACCATTCTTAAGAACAACAATTAGCCCGTGCCAGTTTCCCTAAGACGAATGAAGTTTCCTGTTCCCTTCTTCATTGGGCCAGATATACATCGGATACCATCATGCCAAGCCCACCCAAAAAAAAAATGCAGGTGGTATTTAACCTAAAAGCAACCCCAATACAAGAAATGGCATATAACAAAAAAGCTGATAACAAAGTCGTTATACTTTTCAGGGATTGGTTATTTATTCTCATAAAGCGGAAAAATAATGATATATGGAAAAACGTTAAAAATTCCAAAACTTAAATTTTTAAACTTTGATTTGTTCCCCCGCCCATAATATTGCCCTCAGAGTTCTTTTTTGGGAGGAGGTCATTTGTACTACAGAGTGATTTTTTAGTCCTGTTACCAAATTTTAAATGTCATTTAAGAAAGGGATATTTGGGTGGAATAAAAAAATGTATTTGTTACTTACAAAAGAGATTTAATAAAAGCTATTACTTACATATTACTTACAAGAATATGCTCAAAATGCCCACCCCTTGCAGTTATACACGCACGGACTATTTTCAGCATATTAGCAGAAACCTTTTTAAGAGTTGCATTGGAAATATTCGTGATTAAGTCTGTAATATTGACTTTAAGTTCATCAATAGTGTGAGGATTGTTTTTGAAGGCCTCGGACTTAATATAGCCTCACAAAAAGTAGTCAGGAGATGTGAGGTCTGGGGACCTTGGAGGCCATAAGCCCTTGCTTATTATTCGATCATCAAAGAACTCTTGCAGAAAGTCCATGGTTTCTCGAGACGTGTGGCATGTAGCCCCGTCTTGTTGAAACCAGCAATACCGTTCTTGAGGTTCCAGAAGGGACACAGATTGGCGCACGATATTCCTGTATACTTCACCATTTACTGTCTGTTCGAAGAATATGGGTCCGACTATACGATGACGAGATATCGCATACCACACACCAATTTTTTCAGGATGCAAAGATTTGTCTTGCAAAGAGTTAGGATTTTCAACCGCCCAAATTCGACAGTTTTGACTGTTCACATAACCATCGAGATGGATCCAAGCTTCATCGCTAAAGAACACTGTGTTTAAAAATTCGATTCCGTTATAGTTTACGAGAGCCCTAAACCAACGGCGATACGGATACAATTTCAATTTTTTAGCAGCTTTCTGAACGCTCGAATATGACAAACCAACTTGCGTGGAAAATTTTCGTAAATTTTTCCGTGGAGAATTGACAAACTTGTTTTCACACTCTCTAAAACGTCATCTGTCAAGCGAGTTGGTCGACCGCTATGTTTTCTGTCGCAAACACTACCTGCCTCTCAAAATCGGTTTGCTAGCCTAGAAATTGTCATTTTTTCAGGCGGAGGAACACCAACAAATTTAATTTGAAATGATTCTTTTACACTCGCGTACGATTTCGTAGCAAAATATTGTTCAAGAATGAAAACTCGTTCTATGGTAAAAGACATTCTGTTCGCAACACGACCGGAAACGACACAAAAAGTTTACACAGCTCAAGGGGAATCAACTCACACTGGCGTATCTATACCGGTTGAGTAGCGCTATCAATTTCGTGTCACAAAACAAAATTTCCCTTTCTTAGAAAAAAATTACCAGACATTAACAACTGGATAACAGGACTAAAAAATCACCCTGTACATCATGCCTAGGAAGACGTAAAAATAATTCGGTTAAAAAATATAAAGTAAATAAAAAATACCCTTTTTACGATTTTTTATGTTTTCGGGAGGAAATTTTTTTTGGAGTGATAATATAAGCATGTATGCATGTATTGAGTTTAATATAAAGTGGGGTTATGTTAGCAAAATTTTGAGAGAATTGACCCCAAAGAAACTATCTACCGCCACCCCCTAGATATATTGTCGCTAAACTTTTACCAAAAATTACTGAATATACACGAGTCTTTATGCCAAATAATTTCATCAAAATCGGTTTATCCAATCAACGTTATTAAGCATTAAACACGCCGACACACGAATATAATTTCGCACTTTCTTTTGTTTTATGGAGTCGCTGAGGTGATACCTTATTTTTTGACTGATTACCACACTTTCCTTTCCTTCTCTTTCCTTTTCACACTTTCCTTTTTGCAGCATAGCTCTAGCTAGAGCTACGATGCCAGGAGAAAAAATTATTACTCTCAGAGAAAGCAACTCGAACAAGCGCCAGTTGTACTTCAGATCCTTTACATATGAAGTACAAAAATCTCTTTTAAGACTGTATTTTATGATAGTCATAAAAGAGGCTTTAAGAGATTATGAAAAGCAACTAATTAATGTATTCTTTTCTGTAAGAAACAACGAATTATACAAATTTTCTTTACACAATAGGAGGAAAGATATCGATAAGGTAACTCGTACGTTACCTATTTTCTCTCCTTTTTGTAGCGTAATAAATATATGTATTAAAAACGGGCAAAACCGGCAGTGGATGTTAAATTCAGTTGAACTTTTTACCTTAGTCAATTATTATTAGCCGGTCAAATAGTTTTATTATTTTTTAATATAAAAACAAAACCGTCCCGTTATTATTCGTAGTATCCAAGATACATTCGTTATCTGAGGTTTTTCACTGCATGATAATAAGCGCGCCTGATTGTATTACTATGTTAATTATTTGGTTAGTAAATCATCAAGTTTGAAAGTTCATTATAACTTTAATGTAATTTATACGTATAGCACACATAAGCGCACGAGCGCACGCACGCACACGCACACACACACACACATATATATATATATATATATACATACAAAAGTCAGAAAATTACTCTTCTCAACACCTACAAGTTGCGGTCTGGTGAACAAGTGAATTACCTGAAGGTGAATAATTGCGGCTTCCAGCTGCTGGTAATTGAACACAGGAAAACCACCTTCTAATACTCTATGATTACCGTATTCCACAAACTCAAACACACCCACACATTGTGTGTGTGTGTGTGTGTGTGTGTGTGTGTGTGTGTGTACATATATAAAGAAGAATGGTTGAAATCAACAGGTTTAAAAATCATACTAAAAATTGCATGCTATAACAGTATATTTTTAAACAAACGTTTTTTTGTTAATTTCTTAAAAGTAATAGAACTCAAATCGGATTCTCTAAAACTCCTTTTAATAAAAAAACTAACTAGAATAGTATTACCATTTTCGGAAGATTTTCTGGAATCTTGTTTATAATTATCCGAATATACAATCTAACGTTTTTTCAAGTAAAGAATGCGGACTTTGAGTTGTCTTATAAATATATAATTCCTTGTTTATTTATTTATTTTTTTAACAAACCCTGTCTAGAATAAAAATATCAGCTGAATACTACGGGTCCAAAATAATATATCTGAGGAACACTTTTAGAAAAAAAAAAGTTATTTGAAGCAGTCTTGTGATAAAATAATCTTGGTGTATACAGTCGTAAATAGTTATTAAATAATTTAATTTATTAGTTTTAATATGTTTTCCTGTATACTTGTATGTTTACATACGGTATATATAACATTGGTAGCGTAAATTTATGCAGATAAAAATAATAATAAATTGTGAACTAATTATTAGTTAACAAATACGAATATTATTAATAAAATATTTTTTTTTTAAATTTATATATAACCATGAAAGAACGATATTTGACAAATGTCGAAATTCTCCGGTGAATGGCGACACATACCAAAGACGTCACTGAAAGACCGAAATATTTGCTTATTCGGACCTTCGCCGGTATATGTCGATAAGCACCGATAAGCTCTGGTGGGGGTCTAAACGATAACTAGGAATTAAAAACAAATTACTCGATACCCATCTCTAAGGTAAATAGATTAAGAGAAACCCTCGTAAAAAAAGGAAGTTTAAATTTAAGCCAAACATAACCTACGCTCGCTAACCTCGTCTAATTGACGTTAAATATACAAATCATATATGTTATTCTAACCATTGGAGGCGATTAATCAAATTCACCGCATTCAGCATGTACTGATCGTGAAAGTTAAATAAAAATATTTTTATAAAAAAATTGAACAAAGGGCAAACCGTCTGACCATTTATTTGTAACGTTATCGTTCATCCGTGCAGTTAACATATTCTGTATATCCTGATTGATTCTTTCAGTTTATAAAATGATGAAAATTTGATTAAATCTTTTTATAAATGCGAATTTTATTTGACTTGTGTTTGTCGACAAATACCGGCGAAGGTCCCAATAAGTAAATATCTCGGTCTTTCACCGACGTATTCGGTATGTGTCGACATTCACCGGAGAATATTTTACCTTTTGTAATTTCCTTATATATTTTGAAATTATCTTTTGTAATTTCGGTCTTTCACGGTAACATATACATAGACAGAATGTTCCGGGAGATCTTCCCCAAACTAAAAGGACTGATTGAGAACATCAAAATGAACAAAAACGTTCGTGTAGACAAAGCTCAATTTCGCTTCAGTTTTCCTTTATCCGCTATTTTGTGTTTCTTTTTAATCAAAATATATTTTTTTAAGAACGGTTTCAGATATTTTTATGAAATTTAGCGTACATGTACTCAACAAAATCTTATAATAACAAATAATTTTGAAGATTTCGCTTAAGAAAATTTCAAAATGGCGATCAAGTAAATGATTTGTCGTTAATAACTCCGTAAATATTAGTTTTATCGAATTATGTTTTATTAGATAAAATTTTAAGCATTTTAATGTGAATAAAATGACAACTCATTTGCTGAAATCGGTTAATAAAAAACTGTGATACAGCTGAAATTATTAAAAGCGGATCGTAAAAATTAAGCAGTCGTAATAATTTTGAGCCTGTTTTCAATCCTTGCACTAATTTAATTACAAATAATTAATAATAATTTCTATTATCAGTAATAGTAAAATGTGATTTAATATGATAAAACAATATATTTAATGAACAAACACAATATTATTACGTACATAAGGAGTTTCCTTTTTTTTCTTTTTTTTTAATACAGGCATCTATTAACAATGACCCTGTTGGTAACTCTATGCTGATAATTAATTCCGAAATATTCTTTAGAAAAAAGAATTACCATCGATTTAAATGTGAATCGTTCAGTATTAATTTATTTTAAAAGTTATTTTTAACTTTAGTCAAAATAAGGACGGAACAATTAAATTAGAATTCACCATGAAAGTAATCTAAAGAAATTTTTAGTTTAGTGATAGTTACAAAACTAAGTTCTAGAGTTACACTCATTACCCACCGGGTTGGTCTAGTGGTTAACGCGTCTTCCCAAATCAGCTGATTTGGAAGTAGAGAGTTCCAGCGTTTAAGTCCTAGTAAAGCCAGCTATTTTTACACGGACTTGAATACTAGATGGTGGATACCGGTGTTCTTTGGTGGTTGGGTTTCAATTAACCACACATCTCAGGAACGGTCGAACTTAGAATGTACAAGACTACACTTCGTTTACACTCATTCAAATCATCCTCATTCATTCTCTGAAGAATAATCTAAACGGTAGTTACCGGAGGCTAAACAGGAAAAAGAAAGAAAGAAAGAGTTACACTCATTTATGGAACTAAGCGTTAGGTTTAAACGGCAAACTGAGTCTCTAAGAGCAATACATTTATAATGACTTGAAAGAATATACGAGTATATATATACAAAATTACGTGCTTTTTGATAAGGTGACAGTTAGCTGTACGCCTATTATTTTTATTTTTAAAACTGGTAATCATTTCGAATAGTAACCATTAAAGAACAAAATTAATAGTAATTTTATTGGAAAAGATTGCTTTTATGTTTGAAAGCGTTTAAGCGAGTGGGTGATTTTTTTGTTAGAATACTGTAGAATATAAAATAGAACCTTTGGAAACTAATGTCAATTACCTGATGTTTTATACATCTTCTGTCTATTTTTTGTCTGTTTTGCTTCAATAAAAGACCGATTTTTTAAAAGTTCTTATTTACTTTGTATTGGCTGTATTTACATTAATTTTCTCAGAATTAAACTTTCTACAAATTTTGTTACTAAATCTTCCGCATTAGTCATTTAACAAAGCTACTCTACTACAAAAAAAAAAAAACTTATTTTTCGACACCGAATTTTGGTTTTACGTCAGATATCTTAAAACCTACTAAAGTTACAGTTCTGGGACCTGTTCTATCCTACTTCCCAGCTCAAATTACATAAGAAACCATCAACTTCGCTCCTTAATTTGGGTCTCAAAAATTACAGTAGGGCTTCTCTTTCGCTAGTCGTAACTCGAAAACAAAGCGCTTATAGACCTATATTTATACGAAATTTTTTCATCATTTTCACCAATAGAACATGTCCTTAAGGTTTTTCCGTTTCTTTGTGACACACTGTATAATTAAAAATATTATACTTGGTAAATGAAATTTGGAAGCTGTTATTTTTTTCCATAGATGTGTATACTGTCTTTATTCGCTTTTCGGTTTTCGTTTTTACGTAATTTTCTGAGAAAGTAACAACCGCTAGTCGCGAGAGATTACTGCATTATAGTAAACCAAATTACTCATTCTTAGGGTCGTATTTTTATTAAAATTATTATCATATTTTATTTCAAACGGGTAAACAAAAAACCGTTCAAAACCGATAAAAACCTTTTACTTAAAACCTAAAACCAAAAAAACATTAATTTCAATTGTTAAACGATCATCATCAATAGACATTGAGAAAATAATATGTATAAGGAAATAAGTAACAAAATTAAATAAATAGAAAGAAGATATAATAATAAAATATAAATTAATAAAACGACATTACTTATAAAACTACATTAAATTATTATTATTAATTGTTTTATTAGATTAAGAATAGAAAATACCAACTGTTTTTATAGTTTTGGATAACCAAATCGAAACGTTTGCTTAAAATTATCTAAACCACCAAAAAATCGAGATTAAGACAATCCGATATTCATCTGAGTTGGAAAAATCCCAGCTCGAAATGTCACTAGTATAGATATTGAGATCGCCTAAAACGGCAACAGTTTTATATTTTTTACTTTTATTTTAAAAATATTGTTAAAGATACTTGTTTTTCAATATTTCATAAGTACTTTTAACTTATCAATTAATCCATTTTATTATTATTTCTTCTTTATTCATTTACTTTTTTAAAATTCTACGAGTATTTACTTATTTCCTTACATATACTATTATCTTAGTGTCTACTAATGATGATTGTTTACCAAAGTTTATTGTGTCCTAGTCGCAGATTTGAAGTAAACATTTTTACGGACCGTTTTTATAATTTATTTTAATGAACGTTTAACATAGCCCAAGTACGGTATTAATTTCGGAAGTATAATGGTAGTGGGAGGTGAAAATGAATTTTCTTTACGTTTTGAGGTATGAGAAGTAGAAAACATCATTTATTTAAACTGTAGTTTCCTTATATATTTACTTATTTATAAACCCATATATAAAATTTTTGGTACAAGAATTTCCAAAACTACCGGATCAATTTCATTGAAATTTAAATATACTGTAACAGTGTATCTGAAGTTATACATGTGAAAATTTGATGAAGATTGGTTGAGTCGTTCTTGAGTTACACTTAATTTAATATCGAAAAAATTTGAGCGGGGCAAGTTAGAAAATATGTAACTTCATATTACATATTTTCAAACAACGAGAAGTCGGTCTTCTTGCGCTGAAATGAGCAATTTTTTTTAAATTTAAAAATCCAATTGGACAGACGTAATATTTGTTTAAAGCCATTTTCACCCAGTAACTTCTTATCTAGGGAAAAATTAATAAAAAATTTCAAGTTAAGAGATTGCAATAGAAAGTTAAACTAAAATTTATGACCCACACTTTTTGAAGCATGTGTAGTCTTTTCTTTAAATCATTCACATTGGCATTTCCAAAATATTTTTAAGCAAGTAAAAAAAAAATACGAGTAATTTTTTATAAGTGCATCCTTTTTTGTCATATATATATATAAAACACCCCATTATATATTTCCTTCCCCTTCATCCGACAGCTCATAGATAAATTCAAAAAAATATAATGATTATAGGTTATACAATATGTAAAAAATGTTTAATCGATATTTGTATAATTTTATTTCAGGAATTTCCAAACAATGAGGGATATAAAATAATCCGCGGCTTTATTTTTTGACCAAAAGCAACACGAGTATCGCGGATATTTTTCACCTCATATTTACTATAACACTTAGAAGAGTAAATTAAATTTTTTATATTCTTATATAAATAATATCTTTCGTTTAGCTAATTTTATTAGACCTTATTATATAAGTTGAATTGAATTCAGATAATTTTTAATTTTTGAGAAACTGTGCTTTTTGCGCTAATATCGACGATATACAGAGTGTACCAAGAAGTTCTTCCGGAACTTGGATAACCTATTCTACTTGGGAAAATAAATCCAAGACGACGCCGTTATTGATGAAATTATCACGGATGCAGTTCAGCGCTATCCAGGCGTCAGTACTCATCAGATCGGAGTTTCGCATTCGATGGTTTCAGGACACTTAAACAAAACAAATTTTATTCTTATCATAAACGACCGGTTCAACATCTACAACCAAGTGAAGGTCCACTTCGCTTGAAGTTCTGCAACTGGTAGAATACAAATGGAAAACTCTACGAGAAAGTTTTATTTAGTGATGAAGCAAATTTTACTCGAGATGGCATCAACAACTTTACATGTTTGCGTCTAGGGATGAATGAAGAATATTGAATACAGAACAAAACTACATTCTCGTGAGAAATTAATTGTCCGCATTATGGATGGGCCTGAGCAACTTGAGGACAGCCCTGAAGAACTAATAAAAGCATAAAAGCAGTACAGAACCGTGCCAAGAAATATCTTGAAAATTACGGGCTCATTTTTGAATTTATTATAAACTGGTACGTATATTGCACTTTACTGTTTCTAAACTGTAATGTTTAAAAACAAAATTCGAATCTCTACCTTTCTTCATTTAATTCAACTTATCTTCACCATTTTGTTCAGAATTAAATTTTCTACAAGTTTTTTTTTTTAAGTTTTACGTGTTTATTACCCGTAAGAAATCACAAATTCTGTCCCTTAATTAACCTCCTAAAAATTTCAGTACGACCTCATTTCACAGGGGTAGCTGAAATCCGAGCGAAATTTTTCACTGGCCGTAATTCTCAAACGAAGCATTTCAGAACATATTTTTACGTGTACTTTTTCCATTGTTCATGAGGAAAATAGGTTATGCAAGGCCCGGGAGAACTTCGTGATACACTATGTATATGCAAAATCATAAATCGTATTATATTTAACGTTTTTAAATATTAAATAAATAACTGAATAAACATAACCAGGCAGCGTAATATTTTAAATTATGAATTCAACCCCCATTCTCAAGTTCACAGATGTGTAATTAATTAATACGTCTATATCATAATTATTTATCTTTAGTTTACGCCAACAAAATTTTAATAATAGTGATGACACAACTGACAGACAGGTGACAAATCACATACCGGAATAGAATTTTATATGTAAGATTTATTACTAATCTTGTTTTATTGATTAATATTAAATTTCACCGAGCATTAAAGGTAAATACTCGGCCGGTTTATCAACGGCCTCTAAATTTCTGATGAAATCGGATAATAATGGACTGTAAAGCTGTATAATATCAGTACTTCCCCGACCCGGATAATATTCTGAATAGCTTAAACATGCAGATACACTGTAAGCACTCATAAAGACCAGGCTACGTGAGTCAGAGCGGAATCATATATAAAAAACTTTCTCTCCGACCTACTATAATAGGACGTAGGGAAAGTACGCGATTAATATTGCGTATATAACATTCTAAAATGTAGGCCGGCATTAAATTAATTATTTATGTCCGTAACAGTAATAGAACTATTATTTATTTATTTTAAGTGCTGAAGGTTTATTAATTATTAAAGACTATTACTAGTATCTTATAATTTAATTAACACAAAACATGTAATATGTAAAATATATAATGAAAAAATATTTTTAATTATCTATAATGTTAATTAATCGGTACTAATTTTTTTCCACAACAACTTATGAAGTGAAGACTAAAAGACATGCATAAAAATATTCTTGTTAAATGCAGTAATCAAACGGTTTTAGGCGTCCTGACGTGATACCTCACGAAAATAGCTTACGAATCACCATCTATTAATTACGTAAGCATGAAGTGAAGGAGAGGTTTACAAAATATCGCTTCGTCTTACGTTCAGAAATCTAAAATATTCTCACAGATCCACGATAGAAATTTTTATATATCCATTTTTCGGTAGGTAAAATCCAAATCGAATTAAAACGGCTTTTAAGTAATTTTTTTTTAGTAGATTTCTAATTTTAAAATTAAAAGATTAGGCGGCTAAAATGACGAGGAAAATTTACAAATTGGTTTAAAAAATGGTTCCATTTAATTCGATTGTTATGTAGAGAAAAAATATATATAATATTGAATTTCTATCAGGAAGTACAACTACGTACAGAAATAAAAATAAAATTTGCAATATTTATTTTTTTTTTTAAATAAAAATGAAACCCCGATTCTATTAAAAGAAATTTTTTTTTTATTAAGAATTATTTTTTTGCTTCTCAGACATTTAACTGGTTCGATGTCATTTTTCATTCCTTTCTGTTCGTGCTGATTTCAAAATAACTATTGTATGTTACATTCTTAACTACTTATTTTATAAATTACAATTTTTATTTTACTCTAAAGTTTTTTTTTACTCGGTACACATCCCTCATAACTGAATTAACTAAACCTGTAAATCTAAATAAATCGTTCACCAAGTTTACACTTTACAAGATTCTACTTTAAACTTCATTCCTCTTAAGAACTATTCATTTAACATTTTATTAATGTAACTGACTTTCTTCATTAAAGAAAATATATACAGTGTCCCACGGAGAAAAAGAAACTTTCAAGACCTATTCTACCGGTGAAAATAATGAAAATTATTATTATATTAGTATTTTCCCGAAGAAGGCTCTTTTGGAGAATGTACGTTTACAAACTAGATTGTAAACGATTTTCCAGCACGATGGTGCAACGCTACATTTATCTTTAGCAGCTAGAAATTACTTGAATGCTAATTTCTTAAATTGGATTGGACGCGGTGGACCGATCGATTGCCCACCACGATCAGCTGATTTTCACCACTAGATTACTTCATTTGGGGCCGTATGAAAACGATAGTATACTGACAAAAAATTATGCTAAATAAGAGTTACTTATTAAAATACGAAATGCTATTGAATTTATACGAAACGATCCTGAGATGATACGGAAAGCCACCGGAAATATTTTACGTCGTGCAGAGTGGTGTGCTATGTACATTTTGATGAGGGAATTTCGAACAATTACTGTAACTAAGGTTTGTTATTCTGTTGCCATTTACATTTCATGTATCTTATTTTTACGTTTTGCTACATTAAGAGTAATATTTATTAGATACACAAGGAATAATACGATTTTCTGTCGATTATGATACGAAATAATTATAAATAAATCGTTGATAATGTCATCATAAAAATCAAAATTTTTTATAACATCCATCACAACACATATTCATAAAGTTTATTAAATTCAGGCTTAAATTCTTCACAATCATATTTTTCGTCTGTTTTGCTTCAATAAAACAGCGATTTTTAAAACTTCTTATTGGCTGTATTTACATTAATTTTCTCAAAATTAATTTCTTTACAAGTTTTGTTACTAAATCATTGGCATTTATTTGTCATTTAACAAAACTATTGTACTAGAAAACTAGAAAAAACTGGTTTTTTGAAACCGAATTTTGTGTTTTACGTCAGATATCTTAAATACTCTGGAGTTGCAATTCTGAGACCTGTTTTATCCTATTTCCAAGCTCAATTTACAGTAGGGCTTTTTATTAGAAGAGCTGAAAACCGGGCGAAATCTTTAGCTAGCCATAACTCGAAAACAAAGCATTTCCAGACCTATGTTTATATGAACTTTTTTATTTATTTTCACGAGTAGAACATGTGTTGATCAAGTTTCTATGTTTCTTCGTGGAGCACCTGTATATATATTTTCTTTTTTAGATTTAACCAATTCAAAAAATGAAAATATTTTTGCATTACTTATGGTATAGCGAGCAGTAAACAAATTAAAGTTAAAAAAACAATTCATTTCTTTTTTTAACCAAAAATAAATTTTTTCTCCACACATTTTAATTTTATTCTTCAAATAAATATCGTAAGAACTAAAAAAAATACTAAAATTATGATTTTATGCTTTATATTTAAATAATTTATCGATATCCCCAAAGATGTTCAAGAATAACAAGCAACCCGGGCTGTATTTACTTAGGAGAACAAGGAGGTAACCGGTTTCCCGTTCGATTCTTTTAAGAAAAACGAATATGCAGTAGTCCATCGATGTGACAATCACAACGAAATACCAGATATACTCAGCCCTAGTATCAATTCTGTACATTGTAAGAACTGGTCGTATAACCAATAATATAATCAAAAAATAATATTATCATAATCATATAACGCATAATCATTATTAACATCAGAGAAAGCAACTCTCTGATTGGTGACTTTTACCACCAGCTTTTTACCTACATCATAACCATAATAAAAAATGAGATAGAAAGAGAAAAGCGATAAATTAATCTAACCCTTTCTGTAATGAAACAACGCATTACGCTCACTGTTGAAAATATTCTCGAATTTGACTGTACATTCTTTGATGGTTAATGTATTAATGTATTTTGAAGTTTATTTATCAACTGTTTGTATAATCTTTATTTTAATGATACGGTTTGATAATAACGAAAAAGTGATATGCTGGAGATTTATTTTTTAAGTAACAGGAACTCAACGTTAGCGAGATACACATATGTACAACGTTACCCTGACAGACATCCATCTCACCGTAAACTATTTGCAAGATTAGTCGGAAATCTACCGAAGTAATGAGTCACTTAAAGAAACAAACATATAGCCAGAACAGATTTGTTATTAAAAACATCGAGAACAATATCTGTCTTCTTTGAAGCTTATTCTACAGCTTCCATAAGGGAAGCGGCGTGATTGCTATCGTATCTTATAGCTCAATAGCAAGTGTGTTGCGGAAGCACAGTTACCGTGCATATAAACCTGTAGTTCTTCACACTATGATGCCTGGTGATGAGGAAGAAGGTTTCTTTCTTTTTCTTTTTTTAGCCTCCGGTAACTACCGTTCAGATAATACTTCAGAGTATGAATTAGGATGATATGTATGAGTGTAAATGAAGTGTAGTCTTGTACAGTCTCAGTTCGACCATTCCTGAGGTGTTTGGTTAATTGAAACCCAACCACCAAAGAACACCGGTATCCACAATCTAGTACTCAAATCCGTGTAAAAATAACTACTTTACTAGGACTTGAACGCTAGAACTGTCGACTTCCAAATCAGCTGAATTTGGGAAGACGCGTTCACCACTAGACCAACCCGGTGGGTTGAAGAAGAAGGCTTAAATTCGACAGATGGATTCCAGAACAGGTTGCAAATTAATTCTTTTTTCTAATATTAATTGGCGTGTTGAAACCAAATTTTCCAATAATGGAAATCAAAAAACAACTATTATTGCTCAAAATAAAATCCATTAATTGTCAGAGGACACAAGTGAGATTTTCCGTAGATTTTTGGTGCGCCATCATCAACGTTCAAATTTTTGCCGTGGATTATTAAGAGGGAAATCTTACGGTAGCTCGATACCGTCAATTGCTGAAAGATGTTCTACTGCCATCTATTGATGACTTGCCTTTAAATTTGCGAATACAAATGTATTCCCGACAAGATGGAGCTCCAGCACACATCTACGGTGAGGTAAAGGAATTTATAAATGCTCATTTCCAAAACAGGTGGGTTGCTAACCAAGGAGCTACTGATTGGCCAGTGAGAAGTCCAGACTTTTCCGCGTTAGATCACTTTCTGTGGGGATACGTGAAAGACCGGTTGTACACATCTCAGTAAGAAATAACAGTTACCCTAAGGTAATCAAAATTTTGTAGAACATCCATCACAACACATTTTTGAAACTGTTAATAACTTTTTAGGAGAGCCAATACCTACATCTTTACTAGTCGTGGCCATTTTGAAAATCTGTTATAACTGACACTGCAATTCTGTTATAATTCTTCTTATTGGTTATCAGCATATATATTTAAACATTAATCGTTTATAGTGCACCACTTCGCCACACTATATAGGTGTTTATTTATTTTTTATTCTGACAGAAGACTAGAAATAAAAATAAAATATAACTCTACAGTAGAACGGAATTAAAATTTCGGAAGATTTTCTGGTTTGACAATCGCATAATCAAACAAGTGTATTTATGCAGTTTTAAAAATAGCGCTTCTTAACGGGAAAGATACGACATTTCTGAATACGATTCGATATCGATTTAAGATGAGAAAGAAAGAAAGAGTTATCGTGTAAAAGATTCTTGTGCTTTCATGAGAGAGCATAGAGTAAAACAAAACATAAATATACAAATCCGCTGCTTACTAACATGTTAGTCAAGTGTTATTGTTTGTGTTTTATTTTTTATTTTTATAAGTTCCATGGGAAGTATGTAAGGCTATCGTTTATCGCCTTTTTTTTCTTTTACAATTAAGCGAATCATAAATTCATACATATTCCGGCATTTGTAATCAGTCATCGAACAAAAATCATCGATATCTCAATATCGATGATTTTTGTTCGACATTAATGTATTACATACGAAGCACCATAAACAAATTTAAAAAATTTTGTGTTTGTTGTTTATTTTTTAATCTGAAAAAGAAGTTCATTTTCTGTTTTTACTTTCATTTAAATTTTATTTAATTTTTTTAATCTTTTTTAATTTTCTTGAGATTTATAAAAACACGATCTTATACGATTTTTAGAACTTAAAAATTCTATAATTTGCACTAATATCGGTGCCCAGTAATCATGATGGACCAGGAATAAGGGAAGGTACTGTAATGGGTAAACGTTTTTAGTACTTCTTTCCTCTGCTCTCTTGGGCTGCATCTGCAGTCAAGTTTAGCTCAAAAAAAAAAAAAAAAAAAAAAAAAAAAACCAAGGAGAGTGTCCTTTAACTCAAACGAGCCTTCCCGCCCAACGGCGGGTATGTCCGGCTCGGCAGGTCGGCTCGCCGATTTGGATCTTTTGATTCTTCGATTTGCCTGTCCTCAAACTACTGGAAAGGGGTGAACCGGGCCCGACTATGTCGTTCCTGGGCCCCACCCAGCGGCCGGGTCTCGGTCTTCGTTTTTTTATTCCATATCGACATTAAATTTTCTGATCCATTCCTTACAATCTGTCTCTTAGTTTTTAGGATCTCGGTGACCAGGTTCTCAACTATCCTCCATTCTTGTTGACCTTTAAACATGAATGCTGCTATTGTATCTGGAGTGACATCTAAGACTCGAGCTCTCTCTCTCTCTCTGTGTGTTCTTCCCATTTGACACATTCAAATATCGTATTTTGTGGGGAGTCTTCACTTCCGCAATAGACACAGTTAGACACAACGTTTTTGGTACTAGTTGTCTTTAAACTCACGATGTTTTGAAACCCCCTGAGAAACAAAGAAATATAAGTTTGGGCGCTTTGCATTTTGCATAGTACCGGGTGATTCAAAAAGATCTTAACAATTTTAAAAGCATATAAAGATTTATTGAGGTAGGTAAGTTACAGGTTCGGTTGAGGTCTCATTTCATAGAGAAAAAAAACTGTTTGTTACCCAACATTCATTTTGGTTTGATTTGGCTTCCACTTGTAATATGACATACATCCCGCCTGAAGTCGACTTGATTCTAGACTGTAGCCAGCAAATCGGGTGTTGCCTCTCCAACTGCGACCTTAATTCGAAGTCTTAGCTCAAAAAGATCAATAGACGAAGGCGGTACATAAACCCGATCTTTAATGAAACCCTACAAGAAAAAATCTAGCGGGATCAAATGTAGGAAGCGAGGTGGCCATGTAAATGGACCTTCACGACCGATCCATCGACCTGGGAATCGAGTATCAAGAAAATCTCAGACTTCTAGGCGGTAGTGAGTTGGTGCCCCGGCTTGCTGATGTCCATCTTGATCATCATATTCTAACTAAGGAATTAGAAACTGTTGAAGCACGTCCAGATAAACGATACCATTTACGGTTGCCTCCTGGAAGAAGAAAAGGCCGTTCTGTCTGGAAGAACAACCTGTCTCAACGAAGGTTTAGTTCTAAGAGTTTATTATATGCCTACTAGAACGCTCCCTACGGTACTCTTGAGTCAAAACTTGATGTGTTTTCCTATGAAATGAAACCTCAATCTAATCTATAAGTTATATCAAACAATTTTTATATGCTTTTAAATTTTGAAGTCCTTTTTTTAATCACCCGGTATATGTCTGGAATGGATGGAATTAGGTTTCATGGATTTGGTACCAGAATGGACACCAGTTATCAAGTAACAGAAAAAACCTTCAATTAAATTATTAAAAAAATTTTCCTTGTTTTTTTTTTCATTGTTTTCAATTTCATTTGCTTTCTTTTAACTGGTTCATAATCTTATATGTATCAATTTATGAGTTATCGTTTATTTTACCTAATATCTCTGAAACAGAAGATCGTATAATCAAGAAATTTGCTACGATGACTTGTATATGGGAAATTGATGCTGTTAAATTTTTATGGAAAATTGGACCGATTTTAATGCAACTTAAAATATTAAGAATCTTAACTCAGATTCGCTATTTTTTAGCGTTTATTTGATCAAGATGTACTTTTACGAATAAAATAATAATAATAAATAAAATATCAATAAAAATGGAATCCCATGAAATATTCCAAAACTTTTCAGGATTTTTTTCTAATAATTTAATTCATTGGTATATATATATATATATATATATATATATATATATATATATATATATATATATAGTAAGCTGTATACAATGATATAACGAGAATGATTAGTTATGTAACAGCACGTCCTTGCTACATAACAGAAGTCCTGTTCATAACAGGACGATTTGTACCTGAGGAAGTTTATGAATAGGAAACTTTAGATAAGATTCAGTTCATTGCCCTAAGGTTATTTTATGGCTGTCTACTTTACTTTAAATCATGTAGAACTAATTCATTGTCAAATTTTCCGTTTAACTCAATCGGTCTCATAATTCAATTCTGTAGTCTTCATATGCCGTTTCTTTCAGTTTTAATTCGACTAGGTCAATTTTAAAAATATTTTTTGAACAGTGATATTAGGAAAGTTGTAAAGAAATGTAATTTCTTTAATTATTTTTCCTCTGAAACCTGAAATTAAATCATACAATTTAATGTCGTTTTTATATGTCGAAACTAAACGTTTTATATTCGTTTTGTTCTGTGATATTTATTAATGTTCATATTACATTTTGCAATCTGTAAATAAATTACTTGTTTCTATTAATCTTTTGTTTGTAATACGTTCCTTAAAGGTAATTTAACCGGTGTTCCTCCTGGTTCCAATTCTTATCTATATACCAGGTAAAGAACTCTCGGTCAGAATTTAAAAAAAAAACTATTCTACAGAAATTGTTTAAAATTGCATTCCCTTTAATTATTGCCCCACTGAAATATGAAAATTAAACATAAAATTTAAAAATGTGTTTATACATCGAATAGATTTATCCACTAACATATCCTATTCGAAGTGATTTAGCGGTCCCTTCACTTTATATTTAACCTTTTAACAATTATATCATTTTTATGATATATATATATATATATATATATATATAATTCTTATGTTGCTCTTATCTTTTTTTCTATTAATTTTTGTAAAGCTAAATATTATTATGTACTGTAATTTTTGTTATTTTCAATTCATACCCAAACACAATTTATGATTAAGCCGATATTAATAAACTGTAAAGATTTATTGTTGAAATGATTCTTGTAAATAAATATTTTCCTAAAATGCATTCCTAACGAATACAATAAATCACGATAAACTATTTTTCCAGTTAGGTATACAACATTCGTCTGAAAATTAATAAAATTTCTACAAAAGTTTTTCAAATTTTCTTTACTTCAAATTGTTCTCTAAAATTCATCCTGAACAGCTAAATCAAGAAAGATTCCTCTACTTAGCCAAAATATTGTGTTTGAAATTAATTGTATTTTCTTGAAAAAATGTTTTTATGAAATGTCTTTTGTAGATGTAATTCTATATTAAAAAAACTTTTTGAAGTATAAAAAAGATTTTCCTTTAAAGTTTGTTTGGAGTATTATTTACTTTGTAAATGTTTGCATTAATGCGACTTTATTGTATATAAATAACAAGAAATATTTTCCCCGAAAGGGTGTCGTCTGTATACGAATTTATAATACACCGTTTATGTATATACGGTGTGACATATGTTATTATTTTTATATAGTGTAACGTTAAAAAATCGAAAATAATAATTGCTAAAATACCGACCAGTCTTATAAGAATTTTGTTTTAAACCGTATTTAAGCTAATTTAATTTTATAAATACAGGCGTGAATACTATTTTTGTGCTGTTTCGGGAGTTTTTGGGTTTTGTATTTTTTATTATTAAAGATTTATTTCACATAACTTTAAAATATTTAACTATATAATTAATAAACACTATATTTTGGTGTCCGTGTAATATCATGTATAGCATGAATTTTAAATTCTAAAAATATATAGATAATTATCAATTTTCCAAGTAGCTTAGACACTTACAAAAAAAATCTTTGTCATTATTTACAAATTTAAGCTAATTTATTTTAATAAAGAAATAATCATTTAGGTAGAATGTTTTTCTTATCTAGACGTAGAAATGTTTTTTAAATATTTAAAAAAAAATTAAATGATTTGTTATTTAAATGATTAAAATATTTACATTGTTTTAGAAAAAGAATATTTTAGAAAAGAATCTTTGTACCCTGCACTTTTCATTGTGTTTGGATGCTCCTTTTAATAATTGTTTTTCGAAATTGAGTATAATATACAGTTTGAATTTTAGAATTTCCCCTCCCAAAAAATAATCTTAAATATTATACACTGTCCTAGTAACCACTACGTTCTCCTAATTGTCACGTTTATTAATAATTGCAAATCTCTAATATAATTAATCGATTGTATTATTTCATTACAAATTACTTTTGAATGTTGACGTGTTAAAGATACCATAACTATTTCTCGTATTCGTGAAAGCGGAAATGTTTACGAAAAAGAAATAAACTCGTTCCCTAACGCTCGTAAAATAACCAATTTTTTTTCTCCAATAGTTGTGTTATAATAAATCAGCTTTGGTGCTTGTTACAACAAGCGACTATCTATCATCCTGTGAACGCAGAAGAACAGCGCACGCCGCACCAGGAGTAGGTATGTTGTAGCTTCGGGATGCCTCGCACCGTTACACAAAGCGATCGGGGTTCCGTTACGTACAACGTTGCCATGCCGCCACCTAGCTAGGATACGGCGATCTACGGACACGCATTCCTCTGCAAGTTGTACAAATGTAAATTAAAGAATTACTTACCCAGATGTCGGTCCACCGCTGCTGACACCGACACTAATATACTGCAGAGCACAGTGCACACTACGGCTATGCCGTAGCGTCGCATGGCTGAAGACTTCTGTCGACTCTGACTCACATAGCACAAGGAAACCAGGGAAACTGGCAACAGAATATTATAGCGATTAGAAAAATAATAAATAAAATCGTAAAATTAAACATACGTACATCAAAGTAAATGATTTTCATAAGAGAACATATGTTCGACTCGTAAAAAAATCCAGCAAAATTTTATATGAATATAGATGGAAACTAAAAACTTATCCAGAAGTAAATTTTTATCCGGAAAGTTAAAAAACCGAATATAACCTACTTACCAGATTAATTGAAGAGTACATTTATAACTTTACCGTACAATAATATAATTTGAGTTTTTTTCATTGCATTATCTTTGGTAAATTTTTAATTATAAATTTATTTTTATTTCTTATTTGTAAATTTAAAAAATTTTGGTATTAGTTATAAAACGTTTTTGGGCCGTTCAGAATGTTTTTTACCTGATTATATCTGATTATTTATTTATTTTTAAATATCTAGAAACTTTGTCTAGTACAGATATATTAATTGGTGCATGTTATTTATTTTTATGATTCAATAGTTTATTGTTAAAAAAACAAATATTTTTTTGTTCTACTCTTTTCATAGTATTTCATTTTTAATGTATGGGTACAAGTAAATGTTAATTAATGTACAAGTTACATCGGTTCAATGATAAACATCAGTTTACTATCAAACTGAATACACCTATATATCAAAATACTCGTAATGCCTCGTAACTATATTAATTTCACATTCTTGAGAAAATAATTTTTTTTTAAATTTATTATATCCATACGCGCGCGCGCGCTCATCCCCCACACACACACATACCAGTATTGAAATAAATTTAATTACTCGTTTAAAAATAAGCAAAATTATTTTTATAAATTTTATAATCAATTTTTGTATCACTCGTTAAAGTTTAGAAAGCTCATTTGATGGGCAGAGTGTGGTTAGATTGCTGGATTGGAGACTGGCTTCTTACAACGTATAACGTGTTCTCGAGGTACACTATCTTTTCCACTGTACTATTAATAAACTATTTCAGACACTCCAGGTAAAACTACTGTGCATCTTATGGGCACATATATATATATATATATATATATATATATATATATATATATGTACATAAGGAAGCTCTATCTGTCTACTCAGGCTACATACATGAATAGCTAATCCGTTTTAATTAAAACTACTCGGTTGATTTGGCTCGAGGCCTGATTCAAAATTTGGCTACATATAAATTTGGAAAATAACCTTGAAAATAACATTTCTTCTAGTCAGAATCGGTTTTTCTTTTTAGATTGAATATCATTTTACTAAATATTTAATAAAAATACGAGTATAATATTAATTCTTTATACAATTCTATCAGAATTTTTTTTCAAAAAAAATGTTTTCCCATATTTAAAAGTTTTGTACAATTGGTTTTTTGTTTACAGCAGAGTATAAACCGGTTTACGAAAGCGGTCGCTATAGTAGTTAGCTTAACACATCTGTAGAAATCGTAAAAAAAATATTTATTTTGAAACGAAAAGAGACCACCTACTTATTTATTCTTCTCTTCACCGATAATCGCTACGGGGGAATCCGCCAATCAAATTAGTATTTTTAGTTAATCAAGTTTTTGTTTTAAATCAGATATACCAATTACCGCTTTCAGATATTAAATTGAACAATAATTATTTATTACTTTATTCATGAAAATTCACCGGTTTTTTTACGTGATTTTTTTTCTGTAACTATTTTCTCTGTATAATTTTATATGTAATGCATCTTTTTTTTCAATTCTCATCGATTCGGTAAAAAATTTCCTTTATATTAATTTCAAAATCTTTTATTCTTATACTGTTCTATTTCTTTTAAATATTTTTATTATTACAATTATTATTTGTACAAAATTACAGACATTAATTATTGTGAAATATTTGTTTTTCTTTTTATTAATAATAAATTCGTTTATTTTTGATTTTGGTACCTATTATTAATTATTTTTATATAGGTAGTAATAAAATAATGTAAGATAAAAAATGGCATAATTGATTAACGGACTGACACATTTGCTAAAAATAATCAAATTATTAATAAAGATAAAACGGAAACAAAATTATGAAACAAAACGTTCTATAAAACCTCAAAATGTCCTGACTGACTTATAATCAACGCCCAGCAAAAACTAATGAATATAATTTAACGAAAATTTGTATACACGTTCTTACGATGTAAGTGCTCTATAAGGCAGGATTTTTTGAAGTATCGAGTTTAAAGGGTTAAATGGGGTAACAATGAATTTTACTTTTTTTTTATTTCTTGATAAAAAATGAAGATATCACTTCATTTTCGGTATATATAATTTTCATGTAAATATCTATGACCAATTTATAAATTTTTCGAAGTTAGATCTTGAAAGGGGGTGAATAAAGGTAAAAAAATGTTTAAAAATGATTGCAAATTTTCCACATTTCCGACTATACTAAACAAGATATTCACTAAATTTGAGCTTGCAAATACTCTTCAGATGAATATCTAAGAATATTTTTCGGTTTTTTTTAATTTCCATTTTTTTAAGGAGTGCAACGGTGTACGGCGCGGCGGCTCAGCCAACACAGCCACTGCCACTGCCACTATTACTGTATGTGTGACGCGACTGGCTGCTCCTGCTTCCGGGTATTTGATTAAAAATCATAAAATAAAATAAAAAAAAACATTAAAAAAAGATGAGAAACGAAGTACGGTCACCTTCCTAGTAGTGTTTATCGCGTGACGCTAAAACCGATAAAAAATACATTTTTATCCTGCAAAGGATGAGTAACCTATAAATACTATTTTTAAAATGGAGGCCGACTATTTCGAAATCGCATTCTTCATATCACTCAAAGTTTTGAGTCCTTTACTGACCAAACCGTTGCTCTGAAGAAATTACAATATACTAATAGTTTTTATAGATCGAATAGGCTTTAATTTTTATTTATCATTATTATTCTTACAAGCATGACTTTAATGAACACAGGGGGGTATCCAGGGGCAGTTCCCCTGCACAGTTCTGTTATTTATAAATTATTAATTTACTGGCGATCTAAAAAAGTTAATTTACGCCGAGACCTTGAAAAAAAGCTTGTTTTGTTAATTCATATTTAAGCTTTAAAACAATTTTCTTGAAAACTACGGAAGATATATTTCGTGAAAATATATATTTTATATATATTTTTTTCTATTCAAAATACAAAATAACTAATTTTACTCTATAATTTGTATACGAAGAATTTTAGCGGCATTTTTTATCTTTGGTGCGCAAATTTTTCGCTAGGCGGAACTAGAAAACGAAATGTTTCCGGACCTATATTTTTATAAAATGTCTACAATACGCTCCAGGAGGTGGGGTACGGTTTTATCAGTCATCCTGAACAATAATAATTTTATAGGAATGAAACTCATTTCTTTTACCGGTTAGGGATATGCCTGTAGGAGGCCACTGATGTAACTGGTAACGATTATCTAAAAGCTTTAGCTATAAAAATGAACTATAATATAAAAATGCCGGCCCGATGATGTATCAGACACTCTGTCTCTGTTCCACCTCACATACAACTCACGTGTTAACGGTATAGGCAATTATTAAGAAACTGGTTGAAGTTTCATTCAGAGAATTTGTGGAAGATGTATCTTTAGGAGATCTAATCGCAGCCGAATAATGTAATAACATCCTTGTTTTCATATATTATCCTAAAAAAGGGCTTTCAAGTCAGTAAGAAATGATTTCTGTTTCAAGTACGGTATTATTTCGATGTAAGTAATATGAAAATTAATATAAAAAAGACATTTTACCTAATGAGTGCAATTAAACCTAACTCGGTTTTTAAGGTAATTACACAAAATGTACTCGATTAGTTTGTAAGAGAATAAATTAAATTATAGTTTCAATAAGTTTCTTATCACTGTTCACCAATCAGATTGTTTTTTTTTCCAAGTGTTATTAATCTAAAAAAAAAATGTTTTGGGTTATGACACAACTTAAAAACAGTGCAACAGAGTGTTCCAACAAGATTTGGCACCATGTCGTACTGCCAGAAAAGTCAAAAAATGTTCCAAAAAACGAAACATTAAAGTGTTTCCGTGACCAGGCAACTCCCAAGAGTAAAATATTTGGACTTTATCAAATCAAAAAACGATTCTTAAAAATGAATTGTACCACAAAAATTTACCTTATTTAAGCAATAACTTTGGTACGCTTTCATGATGAAGAAATCAAGAAAAATGTGTAGTAAGTACACTTGTCGAATTGATGCCAAATCGTGTAAGTGAAACGAATAAGAATAAAGGAGGACATATTAATTATACGAGTTATTCACAAATTGTACTGGTATGAATTTTTTTCTAAATAAAATTACTTTTTATTAAATAATTTCTACATTTGGATTAATTTGCACGCTACTATATTAATATGGGCTGCCAGATCTTTACCTGATACCTGTAAGTATGAATGACGTAGACTGATATTTAAGAAAATTAAAAATGTTAACTTGTGTTTATATTTATTTACGAGCTATCTTTGTTTAAAAAAGTAGTCAATCTTAAAAATTAGCAATATTTATCTCTATCAAACCAGACAACAGAATTGTTTTCCTTTAATCAACACAAGTTTACTAGAAAAAAAACTTATTAAATTTCCGTTATCACTTTTTATAAATTACTAAAGCATTTTGACTAAGTTAAACCAAAATTAAAAGATTTTATTTTACGTAAACAATATTAAATTGCGAATGAATTTTTAAATAATATTGATTTTTGTTTTAAATTTTAAAATACTTGAATTTGCTGCATTCTGTTTAACCTGTACATAATTATATAATCAAATAATTTTCATTACGCCTTCTGAATTGTTTTATTTTTTTTAGAAATTTTTTACTTTTAATATCTTCAAGTGTTTAATATTACTCTTGCGTTCATATTAAAAAAATTTGGTAAACAGGCTAAAAAATTCAGTTTTTCTGGAGTTACTAACTAATTTAGTTACAAAACTAAATCTTAAAACAATCGTTATATAAGGCCACATATAACCAGCACGCACCGTCAACGCTCACTCAATTATGGAAAGAGTTTTAAGGGAATTTAGCTTTTCTCAAAACTCAAAGTCTTACTTCAATGGAATTCAAATCGAGATATCTCAACAAGTAATTAAAATTCAGAAATTATATTGATCTTAAAGCACTCACCACATCAAATGAGCTTACACGACTTATATCACTCGATTCAGATAAAAGTTTTGAAGGAAGATACACATTTCTTCATTCTTAAAAATACACTCAAACCGCCGTATCTCAGCAACTAATTAAGATACAGAATTCGTTTGGTTTTTAAAGCACTCCACTTCAAGCCCATCAAATGAGCTTACACCGGCTTCGATCACTCAATTCCTAAAAAGGATAGAACATTAACTAAATTAAATTAATCGATAAGAAATCACATATATCTGTTCTCTGATTGGTTTAACAAACTAGAAAATAACACACCATCTGTATCACTTTAAATTTAACAGTGTTTGTACATATGATACGAAGTTTGAACAATAATCAATATATATATATATGTATATATATACATATCGATAAAGGGAAAGAAGAAATGCAGGTATTGTTGTTATTTACAGTTTAGGCATTTACTTTTAATGCCACGTTTTCTGGACAAATGAACCTGAACCAGTTTTTAGCCATGGATAATTGTAGTTGTCCTATCACGCGCAAATCTTTTAGAAATTGGAAAGTAGAGATGAAACCTAAGGGTACCTATCCGTCCCTGGCATAATTTATACAATGTATTATTATGTACCGACGAGAATATGGTAAAAGATTTATTTATTGTTTTTGACACAAATTATTTTTTACTAGCTAAACTCTTAAGCACCTATATGAGAAAAACATTTTACAATATTTTTTTAAAAGAAGTTTTAAACAATGGAATTGTAGTTGAAACTTTTAAGAAATTTAGGTTTTAATTATAAATATAAAATAAAAGAATATTTCTGTCTGAAGAAATAATTGTCTGAAAGATTTCGTTTCCACCACAACGAAAATTAAATAAATTCTTACTAAGATCTTTTTATGATTCGGTTGTATTACATAAATTGTAAACTCATAAACTTGCGTAGCCTCCTGGAAATAACACAAAAGGTTTTTGAGATACATTGTTAATATTATGTTTGAATTTTCTTTTCAGATACCCATTTTAAGATAACCTTCTTTTAAGATACCTTAATTTGTGAACTGATTCTAAAGCTTGAAATAAGCAAAAAAATTCATAAAAATGTATGTTCTAAAAAGCTTTGTTATCGGGTTAGCTATCGAAAATTTTCGCCCTGATTTGAGTTCCCTCAGTGAAATGAGGTTATACTGAAATTTTTAACCCGTAATATAAGGGATAACTAGATGGGTTATTATATTTTTAACCTGAAAAATCGAATAAAACAGGTCCCAGACCTGTACCTTCCGTAATTTTCATGATATCTAATGTATAACAGAAAAAAACCGGTGTCGAAAAACACGGTTTTTTTAGGTTTGAGGTACACTAACTTTGTTAAATGACTAATAAATGCGTAAATTTTATTACAAAAACTTGTAGAGAATTTAATTTTTAAAAAACTGATGTATTAAAGTCTATGAAAAACAACAAAAAAAATAATCATTTTTATTAATAAAAATAAAACAGAATAAAACTTAACAGAAAAATGTTATGAACTTGTAAAAAATAAAAACAGCTGTTTTTATTATAATAAATTTAGACCTTTCAAAAATTAAAATACTTTTAATTTACTTTAAAATAAATACTCAACGTGGTCTATACTATATTAATTTAAATAAATATTTTAAAATTCCACCGTTGACATCATGATGCACTTTTAAACTCATTTCCTTAAATTTTTTTTTGTCGCCAACATAATGATATCTTCGTGTTCCTTGATGAGGGCAGCAGCATTAACAATGCGAGAGATCAATTCATCACGTTTTCCCTGTATACCTCGCATTTCATCCATCCACATAAACAGTAATCTAAGGGAGTAGGTCCGATGATCTAGGTGGCCAATTTACCGGCTCTCTATGACCAATCCATTTACCAGTAAATTTTTCATCTAAGTATTGTCTTACTTCATATGTGAAATGTGTTGGTGCTCCATCAAGTTGATAATACGTTTCAATTCGTTTAGCTAATGAGAAGTTCTCAAGCACTGTAAGAAATTCATTGTTTAAAAATTCCAGATAATTTCTCTCCGTGACACGTTGCTTTAGTATGAAAGAGCTTAAGGGTTGTCGATCATACTACCCCAAACGTTCACTGGTTATCATTGCTGGAAACTTTGTTCAACTACAGCATATGGATTTTCTTCAGACCTCCGATGAATTCCGTGTGTTGTTTATGCCATTACGGGTAAAAATAGCTTCGTCCGAAAATAGTGTGAGTGGAATTAAGGAATAATTATTGTTAACCCATTGACAAAACTGAGTCGTCTAGCATGGTCACCAAACTGGAATTGTTGAACTTTCTGAACATGATAAGGACGCAGTCGGTGAGCAAGTAATGTCCTCTATACAGTATTTTGTGGAATGTTGAGTCGCGTAGAAATTCTTCCCTAGCTTGTAGGACTAAGCTGTTCCACCTCGGAATGTTTCCTCTTTTACCATTCTCACGAAGATTAAAAATTCTACAAAATACTTTACGGTTTAGAACTACTCATCCAGGATACATACGTCGGTATTCTTCCACCGCAGCTGGAGCACTTCAATCGCAAAAGCAATACAAAAATTATATCAGCATTTTTCAAAACAAGGAATTCAAAACGGAATTTCAATTTTTAAATTCAGAACCAATTGGAAAATGTAGGTACAGTTTTAGAGTACAACAAATACAAAAACACTACGTAACGTGACTCTCAAAAAAAAAATTAAACACACTCAAAATTATGTAAAAAACAACTAAACCACCTAACGTTCATTATTAGGACCTAACCAGAATTTTATGACAATAGAGAGCAATATTCAAACTAATTTCGAAGTATACAGTTTGTATTGCCAACCTAACTTTCAAAGGTCTAAATTTATTGAACTAAAAACAGTTGTTTTTAATTTTAAAAAAAGTTTTCTTGATGAAAATAATAAAAGTTCATTATTTTTTTGTTTTTTTATAGAATTTATTACATCAATTTTCTCAGAATTAAATTCCCTACAAGTTTTTGTAATAAAATTTACGCATCTGTATCATTTAACAAAATTATTGTACTTCAAACCTAAAAAGAAAACGTGTTTTTCGTCAACGAATTTTTCTGTTTTACGTTAGATATCATGAAAACTACTTGAGGTACAGTTCTGAAACCTGTTTTAATGGATTTTTCAGATCAAAAAACACAATAACCCATCTAGTTTATCCCTTATATTACGTTTTAAAAGTACAGTATGATCTCATTTCACCGGGGAAACTGAAATACGGGCGAAATGTTACGCTAGCCGTAACCCGATAACAAAGCGTTTTCGGACATATGTTTGTATGTCATTTTTTCCTTATTTTGAGCTCCAGAATCATTTCCTAAATTATTTCCCCTTCCTCCTGAATCAATCTGTATATAAATATAGGTAAAGGTTTTTTTTCTTTTTACTAATTAGTTTTTCTTTTTTTACTACTTTTATTTGCAATTATTTATTACTTTTTTGTTTTTATATTTATAACTTTTTTTTTGATTCCTTTATATAAGTTTCAGCTTAAACTAATGTAAATTGTTTAACAATCGAAATTGGTATTTAGTTACAATCTTTTTATCGGTTCTTGAAAATTTTCTTTGCTATTTTATTTCAATACCTTTTTATCATTACTCAAATTTTCGTAATTGACCAAAATTCCACTTTTTCTTCTGAGGTAATCTTTTAATAGTGTTTTTTTTTTTAATTTTCTTATAACATATTTTACTAAACAGAACGTCATCAAAATCCAGTATTCATTTATCTTAACTTTTTATTTTAAAAGCCTGATTAATAGAATTTGTTTCAAATTAAATTTTACGAATTTATGAATTTTTAAGGAGATTTTCAGATCCCCTCAGTTTTCAAAAACCTTGAAAAACAAAAAAGTAACTTAAAAATTGATAAATGAAATAACGCCAGGTAATTCTATAACTGTAATTCTTTAGTAAACTATAAAAAAAATAATTCATGTTTCACTACATAATTGTAAAAAAAAAAAAGAAAACAAAAATGTATATTCTATAGTTCCGTGACACTTTCTCTTTTTAAACGTTTAAATTGAAAGTGAAATGTTTACAAAGCTTTTTTTACGTAAATTAATAAAGCAGATCATGAGTAATCTGTTGCAGTATTTTTTTCGGATTCATTGTGTTGTTAAAGAGTAGAGCTCCTGTCCTGTGTAGTGTTTACAAAAAAGGATAGTTTAAACAAAGCAATTCGAATTCTATTAATAATACGTCGCTAGGTCATGGAAAAGAAACGCCGACTTAAATATCAACCGGCGTTAAAAGTTTTAATACTGTTATTATTTTTTTTTTAAATTTTAATCTTTTATTATAAATGCTATGTTTTCTTATTGGTTGAAATTTACGTAAAGCATTCGTAACAGAATTATTTCCTGTAAAAGCAATGATGTTAGCTCTGTATAAACATCCTTCAAATAATAGAGTTAGGGCTGTGGCTACTTCAGGATTGAATTATGATGTTTTTGACATATTCCAGTGGTTCCTAGCTAAGGTGCACAAACCCTAATTTTTACGTACAAGATTACTCGACATATGCAGAAAAATATTAGTAGATTTTAATCCACTAATATTATTTTAGTCCACTGGTATTAGTACACCTACTGATATTGGTATATTTAGTAATCCACTGGTATCAGTGTATCTTAATTCACTAATAATACCTGGATATTTTTGTCCATATTATCCTAGCGTAAACAACGATTGTACAAACTACCACTTCCGATGCCTTTGAAAGTGTTGATACCCACGGAAAGGGTTATCACAGTATAAAAGGAGCAGGCAGGAATTGAAAATACAGCAAGGGATCAAAGAGTTTTAGTTAATTCCACCCCTTACATTTCGAACCATAACCCGATCCTGTCGTAAGCTTCTCCCACGGACTACACTCTCCCACACTAACTACACCGAAACTGGGCTAGAATAGCTTTAACAGTAATATTAGATAGTAAATAAACCAAAATGCTTTATTTATTTTTTTGTAAATGTGTAACGAAACATTTTTTTTCTCAAAACTTTGCCGAGATATGTTTTTATTTGCGTAATATGTTTACATGTCATGTAAAATTGAAGAAGATTAACCCATTACACTGAATTATGTATGTATATATTTGTCCGAGATATACGTATGCATAAACGGCAGAATCAATTATTCTAATGAAACTTACCGCATGCCTTTATCTTAACCTTAATAAAAATCATTACCATGACACATATAATTATATATACTTATTTTTTGCATCTATTCGCTTAGTTTGTACCGTATAGAAATGAAAAACTAATCAGGTTGTAGTTAAAAACCAATAAAATTTCATAAAATTTTTTTTAATTCTAAAATATTTGGCCCCTCGTACAGTAAAACATTAAAAAATCTATGAAATTAAGTTAGAAGGAATTTAAAATAATAGAAATAAAAATAAAAATTTTTTAAATTAGAAAGATTAAGAGATTAACTGAGATTGAACAAATCTCAAACGAGTTTTGTTGAAAGTTTTTTAAACAAGAACTATTTATAAAACTCTTTTGTATAATTTAATGTATAAGATAAATTTTATCAAAACATTGCAACGATTAAAAGTAAAATTTAAAAAAACTTTAATTATTTTTGTTTTATTTTTAACTGGAGAAATAGGGTTACACAAAATATGAATAGTAATTTATGATTTATTTGCTAGGGAATACTTTTCAAATATGATAAACTTTCTTATGTGAATTTTTCAATTTTTTTCTATTTTTATTAAAATAAATTCAGAGAAAATTTTGATCGGATTAAATGCTAAAAAAAAATAACGATAACATTTTCATTAAGAGCTTATTTAGTTTTTTTTTTCAAGTTATAATATTTTAGGGAGAAAAATGAAAGCAAACTACTTTAAATTTTAATCTGAAAAAACTCTTTGACGTAATGAATAAAATGAGTTATAATAAAAACGTTATAAGTTTTGAATATAATAATTTACGCTTGGTTTGCTCATCCTGTTTCATTTTTATTATTCTTTTTAATTGTATTACCGACCTGTTTGTATACAGCTGTAATACATAAATTTGAAAATAAAAAACAACCGAATCTATATAACGATTCATAGAAGTGTGTTATAAAAGTACTACTAAACAAATGGAAAAAAGATGGATATCATTGATACCGTATAATCGGCTAAATAATGAAAAGAGGGAAAGTGTTACTTCACAGACACATATTCGTATACATATATCATTATTATTTCCGATTATTCCCATTTAGGAGAGCGCGTGAACTCGAGCCAATCATGGCTTTACTTCCTTCTTCTCTTTTCTTTTCTTCCCAAAACCTCTTCATCCGTTCACCATGTTTCTTCTTGAATATGTGCACATACATCACATATTCATATATATATATATATATATATATATATATGTGTGTGTGTGTGTATGTGTATTGTAACGCTGTGTACGTTGGACAAATGTCTCAATACCTTAAAAAAAGAATTCAAGCCCATAAATATAAAAAAACGAAGTGATAGCGCTCACAAAACATACAATAGAACATAAACGCTTGTTTGATTTCAAAAGCACCAAAATATTAGACAAACAACAAAATACACATAAAAGGACCACTCTAGAAATTATATACATCAAGAAAAATACAAACGCTGTCAACAATAGAACGAACATAGCCGGATTAAGCAACATATATGTTAATTTAATTTAAAAAATCAACATATATTTACATTATAAATTTAGTTTTAAAGAAAATAATGTTAAATGTTTATAATTTTTGAGAAAAATATGAGCATTGTAAAGGTTTCAATACACAGGAAATAGCAATCAGGTTATATAAAGAGATACATATTATTATCTAAAGATAAGATTAATCATGTGAGAGTAGGGTGATCTTTTACAATAAGGTAGGGATAAAATATTGTTATCTAGGATGTGTAGATCAGTTAATCTCTTAGTATGCAAGAGAATTCTGTATGATGTGTGTATGAATGTGTATTGACACCTGAGGAAGCGTAGAGAATTCTAAGTGAAACGTAGTAAATTTAATTTATAAGTTTGTATAGTTGATTGGTTAACCAGAGATTAACAAAGATAATATTTTTAAGTAAAATATGTTTATTATTGTATTTAATTCTACCCAATCAAAAGAAAAAAACTTAAATAAATCACATTTAAGTTCATATATATATATATATATATATATATATATATATATATATATATATATTTAAAAAGAAAATCGACCATTATAAAAACCTTAGACAGCACTGTCAAGATGTATTAGATCTAGAATTGTGAGGTAACTGATCAGCATTAGTATCTTAATAAATTTACCAAATGATGCTGTTTTGATATTGACGTTATGAAGTAGATCCAGATTAAACGCCAAACTTAATATTCAAATTATGAAAAATAAAATACTTTTTATGTAAATATCAGTTCTAACATTAGTAATTTTTTTTGTCTATTCAGCGGAATTAATTGAATTTTTATGTTACTGGAGTTGACAATATTTTTAAATATTATTTTTATAGAATAATTCTTGTTTTAGCTAGTTAGTTATTAATATGATGCCAGAAAAGTAATTGTATAGTAAATAAATAGGTCCTAACCCGGGGAAAAAAAAGAAAGTCGTGAAAAAATAACAGTAATTAAAAAATTATAGAAAACAAAAACTAATTGAATAATAAGTTGTAATTATTCCACGGGTTTTAATATATTGAATAAATAATTGGGGATTCTTTGTTTTATTACCGTATAGCGCAAATATTTTTGCTGTGTAAATAATTTTTTAACGTTTTCCGTTTTATTGTTTTTTTTTTTTTTTTTTATCAACAACACAACTAAATTTATTTATATTCGGTAAATGAGAATTAATACCGACCAGCGGAATGGTAATAATATTAGCGTGTTTAATTAGATAACACAAGCGTCGAGTAAGATAACATGCGAAATACAAATATCGTTTTTAAGCCTACGAGTAATATAGGGCTCATTAATCCGACTACTCTAAGAGTTTCTCATCGGCCGATACCCTGACCTCAACAGTCGTACAATATAGGCAGTATAGTGAAACGGAGAAACTTTCAGGACATATTCTACTGGTAAAAATAATGGAAAAAGTTCATATAAATAGAGGTCTGGAAACCTTTTGTTTTCGAGTTACGACTAGCGAAGTATTTCGCCCGGATTTCAGCTCTTCTAATAAAAAGAACCCCTGCTTTAATTTTTGAGACCTAAACTAAGGAGTAAAATTGGAGGTTTCTTATGTGGTTTGAGCTGGGAAATAGAATAAAAGAGGTCCCAGATCTGTAACTCCTGTAGTTTTTAATATATCCGACTTAAAACAAAATTTGGCGTCGAAAAACAAGTTTTGTTTAGATTTGTAGTACATTAGCTTCGTTAAATAAGAAATATTTAGTAACAAAACTTGTAGAGAATCTAAATTTGAAAAAATTAATGTAAATACAGCTAATAAAAAGTAAACCAATTTTTACAAGTTTCTATTTACTTTTTATTTGCTGTATTTGCATAAATTTTCTCATAATTAAATTCTCTACAAGTTTACTTCCTACATCCTCCGCATTTATTATCATTTAACAAAGCTATTATACTACACACCTAAAGAAAACTTGTTTTTCGACACCCGAAGTTTGTGTTTTACGTCGGATATCTTAAAAACTACTGGAGTTATAGTTCTGGGACCTCCTTTATCCTATTTTCCAGCTCAAACTAAATAATAAACCACCAACTTTACTCCTTAATTTGGGTTCTAAAAATTATATTAGAGCTTTTTTTTATTAGAAGATCTGAAATCCGGGGGAAATATTTCGTTAGTCATAACTCGAAGACAATTGTTTCCAGACCTCTATTTATATGAACTTTTTTCATTATTTTCACCAGTAAAATCTATCCTGAAAGTTTGTTAGTGGGCACCCTGTGTGTGAATATATATATATATATTATTTAAAAAACTTATCAAAATTTTTTTATGACACTTATAGATCGAAATAAGTTTTATATAAACGGAGCGAATTCGTTAATTGAAATCTTATCTGATAAAAATATATATTTTGTGGTCTTTTGTAAACAATAAAATGTTCATCTTTGCGTTTTATTTTTAATTTTGAATGGTATTTTCAATGTTGGATGTTGTAACCATAAAATAAATAAATAGTGTCGTTTGCACTTAAATTTAAATTATGCGGTCAGTAGACGCATGTAAAATGTTGTAGGATTTACTTTTTTCTCTATTATAAATGTTTTAGAACATAATAATGAAAGGGGTAGTAACCCCCTCTGCCAAATCCTAAAAGGTCGTAGACGAGAGTTTTTGGTAATAAATTGGTCAGTCAGAAGTATTTTGAATTTTAATCTTTTTACATCGGTTTTCTTTTGTTGGAAAATAAATAATAATAACTGGGATTTGACTATTATAATATAGTTTTAACAAAAATTAATAGTTAAAAGAATATATATTTTTCAAGCTTCTAATTTTCTGTGTACTTGTTAATACCCAAATTCTACCCCATAATATATATATTTCAAGTAGAGAAAAAGTCACTCACAATAATTTTCTTTCCTCCCAAAACATTTCTACATATATATGTATAAGTAATAAAAAAAGAAAATTCCATCGATAAAGGATAAATTCATAAGAAATTTTCTTTTATAAATTCTTATTAAACTAAAATTTTTGTTTAGAAGATGTGTCACCAGTATATTATCACACCTCCTGTAATAAATTCATTATGTCTAAAAGATTAAAAATAAAAATGAATTAAATTGCCCAATTTTAAAGCAAACGTTTAGTAAAATATATTGTTTAGTCTTTAAACTACTTTACCGTTAAATAAAATACTTTTTTTTAAAGTAAATTACACCGCAATTGTATATCGTCGCAAATACTGTACAACACATAGTTCCGATACATACAGAAAAGTTAAGTAATGAATTTATTTTATCAACTCTAGAACCAGTTAGAACTTCCTTCTAATGACTGGATTTACTTAGTCTATTTTTTTTTAATATTTATTAATTTTTATTTATAAAAATTTTATATTTGGGCTTTTAAATAATTATCTATAAGTTAATCGTCTTAAGATATTCACTCAGTACTTCGATATATATTGTAGACATAGGGATATATATTTAACAATAAAATATCAAGCTTTCTCCCTACCTTATTACTAACTCAGTCGTATTATTTGTTTTCGAATTTTTACAACGATAACAAAAATGAAGACATACATTTCTAACGAAGAAATGGGTGTTCTGGAGGTAATATTTTACCCGTTCGACCTTAACAAAAACGTTACTGGAGCTAACACAATCATTATGTACTCTGGTAGGAATATGAATGAAAGGGTTATAGTTTAACCGGATAATTCCATAAAAACAATACAAAAACAAAGTTAATTTTTTTTGGAATTTGTCCGATTTGATGTGTATGACTTTACCTAAATATTTATAGTAGATCTCTTTAAAAAATCCAATGGTTTAGCGTTTGTTTTTCATATTAGCAACAAAAAAAGCGCAAAAGAAAATAATCTAAATAGCAGTTATCTATACGATCGAAAATGTAATCCAAAAAAATTTAGGGCAAGGGATTTTGATAAAAATTTTAATCGAAACGAGTATATGGGAAGCTGATCCGAAGTTCTGATACGTGCAAGGGCCTAAATTTCGGGACATACGGCTGGGTTGTACGAGCATCCGTCGATCTCTTAAAGAACACTGACCAGTTTCTGGTATCACGAGCAGTTTTTAATCCCTCCCACGTAGAATAAGATAACATCAAAACTACTCGATATCAGCCGATCGAGATTTAGACTCTTGTGAATATTACACCCGAGACAGGCAGACCGTTGTGCTTTCAGAACATCAAATTAAGAGCTTCGATTCACGATGCTAGTGGGTGGTCCTAGACCGGGTTGATAGCTTTCGGCACAACAGCTTTTCATTGCAAAGTAAATGATCTAACACCAGTCCTGATGGAATAAACTGCCCGCTTATCATTCTGTATGCCGTAGTGTCTATGAGACGGGAAGCTCGTTAGAATCCGTTAAAGCTTAAATACAATTACACACTGATATGTTTTCTAGACTTATTATTCCAGAAACCATATCGTGATTTAGATCCCAATATTAGGGATTTAAATCCTTCATCCTCGAAAATATGTACGTATTAAAAAATACAATAAAAATATAATTAATGAATGAAAAAAATTTAAACATGATGACTGGCTTAAAAACATAATAATTATAAATTATCTAAAATCTATAATTAAAATTTAAAAATATGTTTAAATATGGAATCAAATTAACAGCCATCATTTACCACAGTAGATTTTAACGTTAGCATTATTATTAATTTTTTCAATTACTGAGATAGTAAATATCGATCTCTACAATTTATGTTTACAATTTATCGATCTCATTCGATTGTGCTTTTAATTAATTTATTTTAAACAAAAATCTGAAGAAGCAGATAACTCTGCTAAAGCATTCAAAGGAGATTACAAAAAAGAAAAGCAGCAATTGAAACAATTTTTTAATAAATTAATATATTCTGCCTGTGGGATGGAATTTTTTAAATTATTTATTAGAAAACACATTTATTATTATCACACGAAAATAGTAAATTGAGATTTCCGTATCAAAATCATTTTGAAGGACCCAAAATTCCGTATATAACTCAATTATATATATTGGCTTATCAAAGAAAATTTTAATTAAATCATTCAAGAGTTTTTGTAATACTTTTATACGGCAACTATAACCGATCAACAATTGTACAAATATATATTAAATAGAAAATAATAGAGTTTTATTTAAATTATTAAATATATAATTATAAATAGATTTCCCTTAATTAATTTATAAAAATTTAAAAAATCAAATTTAAAATATCTATACTCCTAAATAATTACAATCGAAATAACTCGATACTAAACATTAATTTTTGTTTAATAATCGATTAAATAAATTAAAATGTATCTGTAAAAAATTATTAAATAACATTTACTGTTTAATTATTTTTAATAACTGCACGGTTCAGACCGATTACATTTCGTATTGTTAATTGTTACCTATTCACGGTTAGTATTACTAAAACGTGTAATCTCGTATTATTCGTAAAATTTTAAAAAATAAAGGGATGCAACGAAGTTACTGAATTTTTTAATATTTGTAAGGAGCTTAAAATTGAACTCCATCCTTACGAAAAAAGTATTAAATAGATTTTCTACATAAATTTGTTAAACCAGAAGAAAGTTGAATAAAATTTTAATTAATTTGACCCTGTCCTAAAGTATTTTTTCTATAATATCAAATATAATTTTAGATATCTAAAAAGATAAGAGGTTTTGCTACCTGAACAAAATAAATAACATAAAAAATTGAAAAAAAATCATCTCCTACCCTTGTGATTTACAGGGTACCTCATTAAATCGCCTTATTTAGAAAAAAGATATTAAAAAAAATTTAAGGAATAGGTCAAAATAGTAAAGATTTTTAAAAGAAGTACAGGACACCTATTCCTGGAATAAGGTTAAAAACTATTCCTAATCTAATTAAATACCATTTTTTAAAAAATATTTTTTTTTGGATTTTGAGCCGATTGATTTTTAAAGAAGGAAAAGTTAAAATAATGTATAATACTCGAAATTTAAGGGATAGCCTTTTAGAATATTGTTCAATACTTTTATTCCCCTTCTGTATTTTGAGTGATAGTTTTTAGTAATCTAAAAAACATGTACGAATAGAATTAATTTTTATTCGATTTAACCCTCTCAAAAGTATACTCTCGCCCTAATAAATTCTCCATTCCTCATTCGCGATTTTTTCATACATACAATAAAAATTAATAACATTAGTGAATAAATTTATGTAATAAATATTATGGTTTTTAAAATAGCTTTTATTAGTAACAATAAAAAAATTTGTAACAAAAATATATACTTTTTTATGTCTTTAGCAAAAAATCCATGTAAGAATTTTTTTTTAATAATTTTTTTAACCAAAATTTTTTTTTAACTAACATCATCATCAATTTTTTTTAAGACAAGAATTAAAATACAAATATATATATATATATATATAACTTGTCGTGAGTGATTCATAATCAATACCCAGCAAAAAGTACCGAAGATAAATTGATGAAAATTTGTATACATCTTCTTCTTACGGTTTAAGTGGTTACTAAGAAAGGAGTTTTTGAAATTTCGAGTTTAAAGTGTTAAAAATGGAATAAGAATGAAATTTAGTTTTTTTCTAATTTTCGGTAACAAATGAAGACAACAACTTGATTTTTTGTGTGTGTAATCTTCATGTAAATATCTAAAAACCGATTTGTATATTTTTTGAAATTCCGAGTTTAAAAAATTAAAATAAATTTGAAATTTTTTTTTGAAACTACTATTTTTCTAAATTTTTCGGTAACAAATGATATCAACTTGATTTTTGGTGTGTGTAATGTTCAGGTACATACGTAAAAACCGATTTCTAGATTTTCGAAATTCGATCTTGAAATAACTGAAGGTAAAAATTCTTGAACAATGATTACAAATTTTCCCCGTTTCCGACTATAATAAACGAGTTATTCAGTAAATTTGGGCTTGCAGATACTATTCAGATAAATATCTAAAATCAATTTTTGGGGTTTTTTGAATTTCGGTTTTTTTTTAAGGGCTGCGACGGTGTATGGTTTAGTGGCTGAACCGATACAACCACTGCCAATATTACTGTATGAGCGACGCGATTGGCTGCACCTGCCTCTGGTTACCTAGTAAAAAATATTTTTTAAAAATTGACCCCCACAGAAAACGCATGTAACCATACATCGCGGGTGAAGCCGCGAAGGGGATGTTAGTGTATATATAAAACATATTGGTTGTAAGTCTAAAGTCCATCAATAAAATGATTTTTTAAAACACTTGATTAATAAATAGAATAAAATAAATGAATAATTTGGAGAAATATTTTATAATAAATATAAAATTAATAAATAAAATAATACAAATTGATTATACTTTATTTAACTGCATATTTAAATAATATTTATGATAAAGCATAATAAAATCTACATCTTGTAAAATATACATAATCAGAACATTCTGATTTTACTTGAAATACAATTAACTTTTAATCATTTTTTATTGTCATACAACCAACAGGGTAAACACGTGTATTTTAATATACGTATAATTTTTTTTAACATATTTTAAGAAGTGATAAAGCACTGCCGCTGAAAGCTAGTTTGTTTTTTTTATATTTTAAAAATGGTTTTTAAATTTACAACACATTTTTTCTGCTAAAGAATCTTATACGAAAAAAGAAAAACGTTTTTCTTTACTACATATAAATATACGCTCACGCACGCATAAGAATTATGTTTGTTTAAAATGAGTACATTTTATAAAAGAAGCTTCAATTAAAAAAAAAGAAGATATTTAATTAAATACGTTTCACCCGACTACACACGCGAAGGAGGTTATTTGTTAGATTCTCTATATATACACACGTTTTTACATCTGTAATTAAGAATGTATGGACTAATTTTTATAAAGAGGTATTAAACAATTCGTTTCAGTTGCGGGAGTGATCCTGGATATAGGATGATTTAAATTTCTTTAAATGTAAAATTTAATTTACTCTTCGTCTGTTACCAGTGAATGAATGAAACCGGGTACCTAAAAATGTGTAAATTAAAAAAACTGTTAGTAGTTAAATCCTTACAATTATTTTCGGGCTAAAAAATGTTATAATAAAAAGGTCGTATGATTCCCTTTCCTAGTAATAATTTATTTGATAATAGTTCTGACAAAATTTAATATAGATCGATTGTAGTATGGATTTTTTCGTTAATTTCTAGCAACCTAGTAGTTTTTGTTTATTTCTAACATTAGTTGTAATAATTATTTTTTATTTTGTTATTATTATTCATAAAATAATTACGTAAATGAGATAAATGAAATATTTCTAGCATCCGTTCATATTTATATAAAAATGGATTTGGTACTAAAATTACTATGAGAATACAAAAGTTATGTTACCGCTTATTTTTTAAGTAATATGTTTTAATCGAATGAAATTTATTTAATATTTTTTTTTAGATTAATATTTAAAATTAACAACATTCCAAATTTCTCGTATATAGAACTTTTCTGCAATAGCTCATATATACGGAACAATAATTCAAAGCTTATAAATGAATTATTGTGTAAAACATACACGTAAATGTGTATGTTTTACAAAAATTTAGATTACAAATGTAAAATCTAATCTTTGTTCAACGTCGTTGTTAAATAAACGCCGATTCAAATCAAAGAAAAATTTATTGAAAAAATATCTTAAAAGTTTAATTAAGAAAAAATAGTTTTTACATTTTTTTCAAAGCTAATTATTTTATAAAATAACAAAAAAAATTTAATTAAATTTCAGTAAACATTACGCACGAGTGAGCCAAACCACAGAATTCAAAAAATAAAAACAATTACCTTATTTTAAATTATAGAATTAATTTTTATAACTGTCACCTCTTATCTATACCTTGTCGCATAGGTTATTAAGTCCTTTTTGCTACAGCTTTAATGCATGAAGTATTCTTTTGAAACAACTTTAAATTATTTTGTTAATTATATATGCGTGTATTTTAAGGATCGTAACCGTAACGGACCCAACATGATACAAGCCACGCGCAAATTGACGCAATCATCTTTTTAAAAATAAGCATCCAACGCCAGGCTTAATAGGTAAAGATGTTTTCCTGTTGCCTTCTTTACCGAACTAAATATACTGTTGCATATCTTCATCCCAACTTCACTAAAATACGAGCGATGTTCAGACCTACAACTGTATGTAACCTTCATTCTCTTAAGCTGTGTACTGAATATCACTACTCTTAGAGAGAGCAACTCTTACATCTTACAACCATAAGAAATACCGGGACAGCGAGTGTAAAGCAACAGATTACATTTTTATTACCGTAAATTATTTTTATTTCTTTTATATAGTACACATTAATAAAACAATAACGTTTTATGCATTTTATTTTATTTATTTTTTTTTTTTTACCTAATGATGAAACTATTTTCTTTTCTTTTTTTTTTTTTTTTGAAAAAAGGTGACGTGCTAAAACATGTTAAAAACCTTTTAAAATATTCAACTGGCTATTTATCCAAGGAAAAAAATAAACTTCATGGAGTGGCGCAAAATTAAATCTACAATACCATTTTAAAAAACGCGCTTTATTTTTTTTGAGTTAGCTTAAACTAATGATACTCACCTTATAGAAAAATAGTACATGTACTTTTTGTCCGATAAAATTTTATCGGATCAAATTTTATTATTTGAGGTAATACAAGCGGTTTTGTTTTACAGCATTTCGTTAATACTTGGAATGGAATTTTGCTAAACACTTTTCGACTACGTTACAAATCTGGATAAATAATCGTCAATTTTTTTTTAGTTTTTCAGTAAAAATAACTTCGATCCTTTTTTATTAAATTTCATACCGAACATGTATAAAAAAAATTACTGCCGATTAATTTATTATAATAAATAAGCCTAATTAAAGATGAGACATTAATAATTTTTTTTTTAATTATTTAAAAAATTCTTCAAAATAGATTTTTTCAAAAAAGTTGTTTCTAGAGGTTATTTGATTTTAAATTTACATATAATCGTTTTTGTGTTTTTTTTAATTCGGTTTATTTAAAATTTAATTTTTTTAATTAAACAGTTCTGTATTATGTTTATGTAGTCAATTTTAAAAACCGGTAAATAAATACGTTTATTACTAAAAACGTAAATAAATAGTTTACATAGTTTGTACTTTAATTTTTCTCTGCTACATTAACTTATAGATTATTTAAAATTAAATCAAAACTTTTTATTAATAAAAACAACATTATTCAGTTCATTTGGTTTGTTTTTAATAATCTTAGTCGAATAACCCTGAATTTTATGTATCCTCGTCGAACAAATTCTTACGTAATATAAAACATTTTTTTAACATCTTAAAAATTGTATCATGTTCTATAATTTTTTAAATACTCCATAATACATTATTTCGCTAATTTCATTACCACTTTTAAATGATTTTTTATTTTTACACTATGTATGTCAAATACCATAATCGTAATGCTGTAGGTGAACTCAGATAAGATATTAGTCACTCCTGAAAATGACACTCGTTCCCAAGATTAACAAGTATACAGTACCAAACTTATTAAAGAAAATACAGTTTTAGAGTAGTTTCCCGTTCATTACCTTCTTCATGAATGTATGCATATCGATGCGTGCCAAGCCCATTAAAATGCAGTTAATATTCAGCTCTACAAACGACACACTATTCATTTTTAGGATTGGTCGTACAGTAAAAATCATTACTCTTATAGAAAGCAGCTCTAACTAAAGATAATTTACATGTGTCTCTATTATAGAATTTAATACTCTAGAGATGTTTAAAACTGGTAAAACCATCTAGGGACAGATAATAATTCACCGATCACGGTTGCGTATTGATAATTTTACCAAAGAATGTAACCCTTCTTAAAATATTATTTTTGACAAATCAGAAAGTTTTACGAAATCCTGTACATTCCCCGTGAACTCCACGTAAGATTCTACACGTACTTCCACGCGTATATTTCACTAGTATAACAATTCATTCACGATATTCTTTTCAATGGATTCTTATAGTCAGAACGTGACAACAAATGGGTATGAAATCCCTTCGATCAATATTTTTAAAATTAATCAATAATGTAAGCAAAAAAAAGTTCATTCGCTTTTTGTGAAAATTATCAGTAAATGATAAAAATGGCCTACGAGAAATTATATTTTTTTATAGACCAATAAATTTATTGGAATTTTATTTAATAAAATAACATTAGAAATTTTGAAAATAGTAATAACCTGCGTTTGGTTGTACGTATTTTATTATCTAAATTTCGTATATATAAATTTATTTTTATATACTATTTTTTTTTAAATAAATTTTGTTCTATGATTTTGTCCTGCCCGTAGTTTTTACACGTTATTCCTTAATCTCATCAAATAAATGCTGGAGCAGTTGTTTGTTAGTTGGTAAACAGCAGAATACCTACCCTTATCTGACCGACTTTATATATATAAATTCACTTTATATTAATCTAAATAAATCTATTTATTTTAATTTTTATAGATTATTTTAAACTACTCCGTAATTTACATAGAAAGAAAAAAATAGTACAAAAATGAGTATAACAGTTGTTACCGTTACCATTACAAAATGGTCAACCCCAATATCCATGCAGCTTAAATGCTGTTCTTTTCCAACTCAAAACATTATTCCACAAGTAATTTTTTTTTAAATACAGTCTACCAATACTACAATTAATTTTTATAAATAAACTATTCGTTTTTACGCTGTAATAAAAAAGCTTATGTGAGTAAATCAACAAACAATAAATAAATTGGCGCTACAAAAAAAACAGATAGAATAATAATTAATTATAATAAATAGCTTTTCCACTTACTTTACATTAGCAATCAATATATTTTTTAATAACTAAGTCACAGTTTTTTTTTTTTTTTTTTTGTTTTTAAATAATAAACTTTTTAAGACGACCGAAACTTTGAACAAGAATGATGCCTATTAGATCCGCGACGAACCGGTACTGAATGATAGTTTACAACTGGTTTCGATCTTCGAGGGCAATGGACTTCAGTCAGAACTATTCAGAACGGCAACATCGATGTATAAAAGTATCGTACTTTTTATAAAATTGCGTATTCTTTTTTTGTTTTTTATTATTTAATCCGTTTAAAATGACATTAAATTTACAAACAGATTGATTATAAAGAATAAAGATTCATATATATGTTTTTTAAATTCAACATTAATTGATTTGATTTATAAAAAGACTTCAAACTTTAATGAATTATCTTAGGATTGCATCATTATATCTCAAAGTAATAGAATAATATTTTTATTATTATCATAATTAAGACGGTAAAACTCTTGTTAATGTAATTTTATTGATGATGGGAGGGTTATTTTTTTCGGATTTTTCTAAAAATTCTCAAGGTTTTCATCAATGAATGCTAAAAAAAATGTTTCTGAATTATTCTTGAGAATTCTAATTTATTTTTAGAAAATCTGATTATGCTAAATTATGCATCAAAAAATTATCCGTTTTCCGGTACCGAAAAAAATGTTCCAAAGATTATTTCAGCTTTCAGTAAAGTTAGTAAATTTGTTTTCGCTGAACGACGTATTTTGGTAGCTGTTACTGATACGTCACGTATATATTTGGATAATTTTAATTAACAACGGGATTGTGAAGAAAACAAAAACTTCAGTTAAAACGGATGGAAATCTGGAAGATTTAGTAGAAGAAAGTACAGTCACTTCACGTAAACTTAGAAAATTGTAAAAGCCTTTCTGCCTTTTCTTGAAGCACTTTCAAGTGATTGTGTCTTTTCCTAACAAATAAAAAAGATTCGTATTAGTTTTTAATAGAAATCTTTATCTCGATCAAAACATTTTTTTAATTTGGTCATTCAATGAAATTATGAAACTATGTACTAACTGAATATTGTAGTTGAGACTCAATGCAAAAAAAGTTCCTATCTTTATTGAAAGGGTGTCCAGCAATGAGCAGTAATGACAATTATGCTCACGAGAAAAATCATTAAAATAAATACCGAAAAAGTATCTAATTCATGACATTAATTAGTCCGGAAACTGTTGGAGAAATTTAAACTCTACTATGATGCTTTTAAATCGCTTTTTTCAATTGTTGAAAGTATTAGACTTTTTCCAGATGCCTCTCCGAGTTTGTTCTCTGAGTACGTCCTACTGTTTTTAAGTTTAGATTTTTATTTAATTATCCTTTTTTTTCTTCAGTAGAATAGTAACAATAAAAATATATAATGTGTAGAAGAAGAAATCCGGTGGATAAATAACTAATTAGTAAAAACAGGAAAAAAATGGTTACAGTTCATGTATGAGAAAAATAACAAATTTAAAATACTCAAGTACTTTGTGTCCTTTTTTATTATTGTTTAATAATGAGGTTAAATATTGTTATGTGTTCGCCTTATTCGTACTAATTACTCTTTATTTCTCTGGAGGTAAATAATTTAATTGTTAAAATTTTAAACCCAGAATAATGTTCAAAGTCTTTGTGAACAAAACACATATGAACACAAATTAAACTTTTCTGTCAATGACATTAGCGAACAAAGAATTTAAATGTTGAAACAAAATGCGCAAAATGTAAACAAGATGCGCGTAAATATACCGGTAGTTCATTTGTAACTTCGCGCTTCAAGTCTACCATGACATTATTAAAAAAAAAACAAAAAAAGAAAACTGTTTTTACTTCTAGAATTCGACTCATGCTTCGGCTGCAGAACAAGAATTTTCTCGGATACGTTACTTCGGTTTTTATTGAGCTTAAGTAGTAATTATGCTTAAAAACGCTGTAAAGTGTACGAATTATTTAAATACAATAATGCTCAACTTCTACTCGAACAATACAATATTTTTACTCTTCAGTAAAAATTGGCAACCATGAAGTGCTAGTAACGCGTCTGCGCTCTGTAAATGACAAGACTTTGTTGTGATAGAGTAGGCCTAATGTCGCCATGATAATTGAAATTTGTTGTTCGTACTCGAATAAATACTAAATTTCCTCTTTAGCCATCACATCCATCATTAAACGGTTTTTCATAATAGTTTGCAGTTATACGTTTGCTCTTTTATTTCTAATAACTGTCAAATGAATATGATGTGTTCTTAATACCTCTATTTTCAGTCATAAAAATGGCTGTATAAATGTATCCGTGTGTGCTGCTCCAGTAAATACTTGATTTCAGATAGATCTTTGCGTTAAAAGCGTTTGCCTATCAGCGAAAATGGCTGCATCTTGTTATTAATATTTCAGTAGATTGTTTTATTTGTTACTAGACTTGTATTTGATTACTGTGATTTTTATCGTCTTTATCATTAGAAATTATGCATTTTAAAAAAAATGATAGTGAAAATGTTCGTTTTTAATTCTCCTCTTCACCACCGAGTATTGTAAGTAGCGAAGATTTATCATAGATGTTGCTCATTATTAACCTTATTTAAGATTTCGAGTATTGTCTTCTTTTCAGTCATTGAATCGAATTCGAAAAATTTGCTCTTTCAACTTTGTTATTATGGACATCACAAAGTTTGTATTAGGGAGGGGCTGATACTTTCTGTTCATAATTATTTAAAAATTGGTTATAATAACATAAATTGATCCTTGTACGATGTTCATATCGTCCATTTCGTTTGTAATCTATACCATAAATTTACATGAAATCTTTCCAAATTTTCTTTTATTTTGAATTGTAAGTTAGCTTATATTCAATTTTGAAGGAGCTCTTTAATGGGAATTTTCTGTACAAACTTTCATGCCGCTTTAAGAATTACTGCTGCTTTTATATTTTATTATAGTTAAAGGTAAATATTTACAAATTTCATAGCTGGTCACTCGCTTATTTGAATAAGATCATGAAAGAAATTAAAATTTATTATCATTAAAATTTGGTATGGTTTAAGAGCATTATGAACAAATGGAAAACAGTGATGATTATTCTGCAAATTTTCACAAGGTACTCACAACTATGATTTTTTTAAAACAATTTTCAATTGTTTGAAATTTCTGTTTTACAAATTTTATTAGATATAATCTCTTGGTAGTGAAGTTTTTTACACTGAAGTTGAAGTTTACAGTGTAGTTGTTTACATTGTTCAATGAATTCTATTGATAATCACTGTTAACTTTGATTAAGTTAGATATAGAAATAAGGTACTCATACAAGTAAGAGATGTTAAATGCATAACAGTTGTTTGTTATAGAACACCTTTAAAAGTAATACATGCTTTATTGTTATCTAATTGATGAGTGAATATATCCTCCCTCATATATTAACAGCTTTATGTATTATTAGTTGTAGGTGAAGGTTAAAGCATGTTATTAAAGAAATTTCAGGTTTACTGTTCAGTCCATTTTTGCACACATTTGTTCATCTGACAATGTAAAGAAATGTGATAAATTTAAACTATGCAACTCACTTTCAAAATAAACAAAAGTTTTTTAAATATAATTGTATTAGAGAGGGGTTGATACATTTTTGTTCATAATTATTTAAAATTGGTTATAATAGCATAAATTGATCCTTGTATGATCATAACATGCATTTTGTTTGTAATCTATACCATAAATTTAAACACTGTTGTGTTAAATTATTTTATTTAATTGACCAACAATTGATTAAAAAAAAAATCAGTTTTCTCCCATGAATACTCTTGCACTACATCTATGTAATCAACCGGATATGAAAACATTTATATATGAAAAGCCCTTAAGTAAAGTTAAATTAAAGTTAAACCTAGAATACTTCATTAAAATTAAATATCTTAAACTGTCACTAGACTAATGATATTTTCAGTAGACTAATTTTTTGTAATGTATAATTTTTATTATCCAGATGCACTGAAATAGTGTGGAACACTGCTGGAAGAAAATCTAAAGTTGTTTTTTCTTTCTTTACTGATTGGAGATTATATTTAAATTATCTTTTATTGAAATAGTTTTTCTAAGAAGCCTTTAGTAATTAATAAGCAGCACCTTCTTCAGTGGAGTTACTAATGGCCCTTTTGTTAACTGTGCCAATTTTAAAATGGTTTGGAAACCTTTAGTAAATTTTAAACTATAATATATTTTATTCATTTAGTGTTTATTGTTTTTGCCCATATCAAATTTTTTGATTATTCTGGTCAAATTTGTTGGTGTGTTTGTAATTTCATATTTCTAGAGTATGTTTGAAATCAAGCTTTTTATAATCTGTGTATAAAATAGCATGTTGTGATTAATGATGTGTGGATGTGTGTGTGCGCATACGCATGTACTTTGCTACCATGAGGTAATTCACAAGAGATGATAATGTTATATGTAGTGTGTCTGTATGTATTACTTGTATCTATAGGTAAATTTGCATTCAGCTTGATATAATTTTTTTTTTTGCAGTTACTACAGTTTAATTTGTTTATTTCTGGCTCACTACTGTTTTTACAGTATGTGTTTTATTAAGTTTGCATTATAGTCTTCTGCATTTTATTAGTATTTTTGAAACAGAAATGACCAAGAGGACTCCAAATCAGAATTATTTTAATCCAGATCGGTGGACTGACCGAATAAAACAGTCATGAAATGTTTATTCATATGATGAATATCAGGGTGATAAAAACAAACTGATACTTCATCATGTTGGGTGATATTTAGTTCGTGTCGTTAGTGGGACGTCCTTTAAAAGTTACAGTAGATTATTTATGATGAAAATTATTTTCACTAAATTTTCAGAGGATTATTTATCACTCTAAAAATATTTATTTATTATGTTGTTTATACCATTATGCATAAATGTTGTGTAAAGAGTATTTGCAAGGGTAACCATTACAATAATTTGGTTGCTGATTATGATTACTTTTTTCAAATTGATGATCATGTTGAGAATTATATAAACACACTAACTGTTATATAATACTTGCTACATACTATTATGTGAGTTTGCAAATTTGTTGATATTTTTGAGTACAAATAGTTGGGCCTTGCTTCAGCAAAGGCAAGACTTGCTTCATAATAATTTCTTTCTTATTCTGTTATCAGTATAAATTATCCTCTTTCACGTAGTTGTTTGTGAGTATTTATAATAGACATTACTTATTTGTTTGAAATATTTCTTATTTATATTCAGTTTTATACTGCAGCTAAACAGCTAAAATGGTTGTATATTTTCTGCAATTTCTATCATTTTTTTTCACAACATGTGAAAAAGTTATATTTTTTGATTATTTTTTTGCTAAAATGTGAGTATACTGGATGAGTAGTAACAAAATGTTAATACTAGAAACAGAATGATTAGTATTGTATAATAATTAATTATTATTATTTAAGATGATTCATCCATAATTTGGCAGTACTCTCCTCCTTTTAGTATTCTTTTCCTGCTTTCCTATAAAATACAGTAGGATCCAGTAAAATACCAATAGGTACAGTAGGATCCCGTAGTTTTGTATGCCATTGTATTCAGTTAATAATATTTTTGGGATATCATTTTTAATATTTTTTTAATTTTAACTAACAGATTTTTTTTTTATCATAAGTGTTTGGTTCAATAAATTACAGAATCTGATTCATTAATTATTTTGCTGATGTTAACTTTTTTTTGTTTTTAGTAGGATGCAGTGAGGTTGACGTGTTACTCCATGGCTACTATACTTCTTTTACTTTGGTTTGTTCTGCTTTCAACAGAAAAAAGTAAGTTAGACAGTACTGTTAATTGTTATTTATTATATTTCTTTCCTTTGTAATGAAGCATTCTTGCTATCCCAGAAGTCGCTGTACCCCTCTTTGCAATAAAAATGTTTCTATTGTTTTGAAAGTTACATAGTATTTGATCCTAAAAAAAGTCTTTACTGCATTTGGTATCTTTGCTCTCGAGTTCTTATAGACATTTACTCGCACTCTTGTTTCAGTTGCAAGGCTAAGGCTGATAAGAGTGGATGCAGTTACAGTGTTGAAGAGTAGTTGGTACAAGTGTTTGGGTTCTCAAATGACGATGCATTAGACATACAATACCACAAGTAATGAATACATTTAGTGAATATTTTAACGGGGACCCACCTCATAAAGAAACAATGCTTGATTGGGAGAAGCATGCATTTGCTTCTTTCACTATTAAAGACAGATTTTGTAATGAAATGAATGGACCAAAGAAGATGGGCACTAGTGCAAACATCTGTTGCTGTTGCCGATTTGATTGAATTTTCTCAAATAAATCTATTCCTTAACAAGAAGCCAAACTTAAAATACCGCAGTCAACAATACATGATGATATTAAATAGGCATAAATATGAAACCACTTTGACTAACTTTTTTGAATGAATTAACAAGTGAAGACATGGTACACCACATTACTTACAGTCTGCTGTGCTTTATTAGCACGATTTCCAAATATGTGTACTGCACAAAAGTGTTGTTTTATTATGAATCTGCATTTTATTGCAATTCAGGAACCAGAAATATGGTTTTCTGGACTAGAGAGAATCCTCATTTTGTGCCTGAGTTAGAAAGAAATCTACATTTTGTTGTGATATGGGCTAGGATGTTATCGTAATACTTCTTTGGACCATATTTTTTTTAAGTATATTAATAGTGATTCTTATTTTACCTTGACTTCAAGAAAAGGTTGTTATGTAATATATATTTGCTGGATGCAGCAAAATGGGGTTTCAGCTCATTTTGCCCTTCAAGTCCATGGTTCCCTAAATGAACAATTTCCAGGCCAGTGAATTTGCTGTGGTTCACAAGTACTGTCAGCTTCACTGTAATGGCCACCACAAAGCCCTGACTTTACCACACTCGACAACTCATTGTGAAAAATAATCAAGGCCAATATATCTCATTGTCAGTATTCAATGAATGAAGAATTATGTAAGTGTGGAAGAAGCCTTTCAAATCATAACTCCAGAGATCCTTTGAAATGTACTGAGAAGGATCTGAAGACACATAACTTTGTCCATTCAGTGCATTGGTGCATATATAGATCCATTGTATAAATAATCTTTAAGTACAACTGTTCAAAATATGTACTAAGTCCAGAGTGTATATTTGTCTAGGGGTTCAGGGACATCTCAGACATAATGCATATAACAAAACAAGCACCAAATATAAATAGAAAAAAATGTGACAATAACAATTAATAACTAAAGAGAAAATTGTCACAAAACGCTACAAAAAGAGACTTTCTACCTGTGATTATAAAACAAAAATAATTTTGGAGTAAAACCTAAATGATAATATTTAAGACAATCCCAGTTGAAAGTAGAAAGTTTGCTTAACCCACAATCTAGACTACTCAACTCTTAACTTAGGTAGTTCACCCATGACCAGTTAATTATATGTACCTGTTATATAGGATTGGATAAGAAAATTTTTTTCATGAAAGCAAGATATACCATTAACTTTCTACTGATGTAGAAACATCCCCTGCCTTGAAGAAAACTGAAATTTGGGGGTAACAAATATTCTTATAATAAAAAAAAAATTTTAATAAAAAATTTATTAAATACTTTTAATACATTTAAAATTCTATGATGCTTTTTGATATTGGTCCCCTGTTGATATTCAATACATGAAAACTACATTTACCCAATGGATTCATTGATAGGCCAAGACCCATTTCAGATAAACCAGATTTGTAATAGTACGTCTTTGGGAGATATTTCAAAGCTACATAATCTCGGTAATTTTTTGTTTTAAAACAAACAAAAAAAATTATGTACAGAAAACACTGTAAAAACAGATTATTTTGTATACATAATGTGTGCAGTACAGAAAGTACGAAATGTTTTTATATTTATTTGTTTCTATTTTGTTTTTGCACAAAACCTTACATTCCAGAGGACAATAGGCAACATGGCACAAGTACTTATAAAACAACATAAATACAATACATACAGTAACAATAAAATAAACACGAGGGAATATAAAAAGTATTCACGAGGGAATATAAAAAGTATTCAAAATTGCAATTATTTTACATAAATAATGATAAGACACCAAGTACCTCATCATTAGGTCGCAAGATCACCAATTGCAACACAGAACATCAAATATATAATCCACTGTATATTTCAATCCACAGTAAATATTTCCACATAAGTTAAGGTTGGGAAGTTATATCATACAACTTTCTTTACAGACTTTTTAAAACTTTATTCTCTAATAAATAACATTTTGTTATCAGTTTCCAGGAAATGCTGTTTATATGGCAAGCATTGTGCAGTTTTTCCATGCTTTATGTGATCCTGTGTTATTCCAGAGTAAGGTTGAATTGCTGTCTTTGCTAAATTTTTTGTTATTCTTTCTGAATGTTGCTAATGGCTTTTTCTAATTAAACCATTGAACTCAGCTATATCTTTAATAGATAAAGTTTTTTTTCTGTGCGATAAGTTTCCAGACTAAGTAGCAGACTTAACTAGTAACAGGATTTATCTGAAAATTATTGCTTTAAAAACTGCATTCATATGCTGCATAGGATAAAAAAAATCATTGGTAATACATCAAGTAGCAGTTTGTGTTTTTTTGTAATAATCATAAGTGATATTATTATCTTTACAAGTGATTTTATTATCTATAATTTTAAATATAAAAATGATGTCCAATTACATTACTTTCAATTTTATAGGTAAATTATGTTTTTTTTAATTTAGTTTATTTGATTAGATTAAGTCTGTTTTAAGCTAACTGCCTAAATTTCAACTGAGATTGTAAGACAGTACCACGTAGTTTTTAGCCAACAATTATTTTTATTTTATAATCACTGATAGCATTTTGCAAGTGTGCTTTTTTAGATGTTAATTTTTTTTTAACATCACATTTTCTTGCATTACATTAGCTTTTTGGCTTTTGTTTTTATATTTTGAATGTTTCCTAATATTGAATTTATGTAGTAAATTCAATATTCACAGTACAATCAGTTCAGATGCAAACATTGTATTGTACAACTACACTTAATAATAATTTTTCAATCTAGAATATACAAATTTGGGAAAATAAGTACAGCAGACAGTAATTGCCAGCAACAGCAGATGCAGTCAGTAAGTGGTTTAGATAAAATCATATAAGTGGGAAATGACAGTGTGTCAAAATAAGGCAACAGACTGATTGGAGTAGTACAAAATTATCAGTCCCATTTGTCAGAAATGTTATTTGTAGAAATGTTAGTGATGTATTACCAGTTCAATACTAGGTTCAGCTGTATTTTTTTTATACTTAACATTAACTTACCATGAAATTAAAAAGAGCCAGGTGATATAATTTTTTGTTTATGTAGATGATGAATTCATTGTATTTGCTCAAAGGTTGGAAATATGATATGAAAATTTATTTAGATTCAGAATCTTCTAGGTGAAGGGCTGAGACACTATCATTCCATCATAGAAGTCAATAGTTGATATAGTGGTAATATGTTCATTACATTATACAGTGTGGGCAAAAAGTCCCTTTACATGTTAATAGTACAGTTAGATATGTAGATAAACATTGTTGTAAAAAAAAAAAAAAACAGTATATTTCTAAATTTATGTCTGGTTAACATTAACATGTATTGGGAATAACATTGTTACAAAGGTTCAAAGTTCATTTATCAATAATGTCAGTGTGCACCCCTCCATGTTCGATGCAAAGGTTGATGCGTCGCCATGTTCTTATGTGTATTCACTGCAGCATATCAGGGGTGATCCTTTCAAATGCCATACCAACACCGTCTTTCAGTTATTCACGTCTTGTTGTTTACGAACATATTCTTTTATTATTCCCCATAGTGCACATTGCCCGGTGTGGTGAGGTCTGGGCTTCGTAGAGGCCATGGCAATGGTGCTGGAAGGTCTCGTGATCCACATCTAATCCAGCAGTTTGGAAATAGTTCATTTAGCCTTGTGCAGACACTCAAAAGCAAAATGTGGTGGACCACTATCTTGTTGAAGTGTAATGGTGTCAGCTGTTCCTCTTGCCAATAATATTGGAAACAACCATGCGTTAATCATATGACAATAGCTGTGCTGGTTCAAAGAACCATAAAATAAATATGGTCCAAACAGATGATCTGCCAATATTCCTGCCCAAATCATAACATGCGACAGATTGCACTCAATTTCCTCATAAAAGTGCAGATTGTCTTTTGCCCAAAAAAAGACTTATGATTTGTGAGCTACAATAAATCGCACACTCATCAGAGAACATAATGTTTTATTGATCATTTGCATGTGGGAAGCATGCGAGCAGCATTTCACATGCATGCACTTGTTGTTCCAAGGTGTTCTTAGGATGCTTAATTCTGCAGACTGCTTACAGGTTGATTTCATCGGCGATCATTCAATAGATTTTGCCACAGCAACACAAGTTTCAGTGCAAGTTGTAGGCCTTCCACTATGTGGTGCATCGAGAACACTTGTTGCAAAGGTTTTCTTTCCCCATACAAATAACATTGGTATGATGACGGTGGTTTTTCAAACCGCACAGCAAAGTCCTTCAAAATGTCTTCTTTGTGTTCTGATGTTCGTGAACCCACACAGAAGCCACCAAACGCTCCTCAACAGAGAAAGCACTTGTATCTGCTATGGTTTAACTTGAGACTGTCACATCCTTCTCACACTAACAGAAGTGACATGTGCAGGACTAAGCTTATGACGGGAAATAAGGAGTCAATCTGCTCAACAGAAAAGCACAAAAAATAAATTAAAAAAATACAAAAGATATACCATATTTTGTATTGTTTTGTATTCATAACAGTGTTTATCTATATGTTTAACTGTGCTATGCTATTAACATGTAAAGGGACTTTTTGCCCACACTGTAAATAGCAGTTTTTATTGATATTCAGCAGACATTCAGCACTGTAATTTTGTAATAAATGAAAATAGATCTTTACTTTACAAGCTTTAAAAGTAAATATAGCATAGAAGAATATAATGTTAAAATAGGTTTTAGTACTATAGAAGAGTTGTCAGTAATTTTTTTTTATCATTTTTATAAAACATATAATGAAAATTGTTAGAATGTTACTGGTACACAAATTATAAACATGAATTCCTTAAGGGGGCCAATAACTCTATTGCTTATCCTATTTGATGTAAAAATTCAGATCTGTAATTATAGCAGTAGTAAGTAAAAAATTCTGTAGTTTATTGTAATTTAAAACAAATTACTTAGTGTTTTTAAAAAAAAAATGTTCACAATATTATATGTGTATTTCATTTCATACCTATTAATAATATTGAATGAAAATTTATACTTTGTCCCTTTTTTACTTTTTTTTAAATCTAATTTTGAGAAATTAGAAATTAATTATAAAAAAAAAAACTTATTTTGTTTTTGTTAAACATTATAATGGAAGTAAAAATGTAAAATATCAATCTCAGCTGTCTTTTTTTTTTGTAAAGAATATCACTAAAGGTAATATATGACCTCTTTCCGCACGTTATAATACATTTGTATTGTTATAATGCATTTTTTATTTGTATATAAACTGATATATGACATCTCTTTTGTTGTGCTTTTTCTATTGTTTACACTATTCCAGCCAGTAAAATATTCTTTTAAAACAAATAATTATAATATTTGGCTGTGGTACTTGTCTCCAGGATGTATAAAAAATTGTCAGTGCGAGACCAGGACACAGGGGACTTGTACACTTTAATTTTAATAACACTGAGATGTTAGTACTGTAGTAACACTAAATAAGAATTAAAAATGTACCCATGCTGACCAGCAGACAGTGCTTAAATTGAAACATGTATACAAGGTCCATAAGTCTTGTACTGCGCTACAAAGATCCGCATTAGAGGACCAAAGGTATTTGTATTACAGTGTGGAAAATCAAAGTAAAAGACCAAAATTAATGTGTTAATAAAAAAATTAACATACTGGGTTATTCAAATAAATATTTTAAAAAAGTTTTCTGCTTCCAGGTGCCAGTAATAAATCAAATATTATAAAGTTTGTGCTCCAGATCACTCTCTCCTAAGGTATCTTAAGCCCTTAGCACCTTCACTTACAACAAAAATCCATTCTTCGTCAACAGCACTCTTCCTTTAAACACCATCGAAAAATTGAATGATGTCAGTCTTTTTTTTGTGTAGAAAATTAAATTTTTAATTTTCAAATAAAACAATCTGAAACATCTTACTACAGGATCATTAGAGGAACTTACTCTACAAAAAAAAGAATTGTTAAAATTTGTATATATGTTTGTAAATAAGGCTTGGAAAAACATAAAAGAAATTATTTAGTTAAATTGAGAATTTACTTTCTTTTTTTTTTTTGTTGATTTAGTTAAAAATATTCTTAATGCACTTATATATTAATAAATAGGCATTCAGATGGTTTTATGAAATCCTGCTAGCCAATTTCAAATTGAAGAAAATTAATCGTTAGTTTCAGTTGTAATAAACAATGCTCTAGTCCAGGGAAATGTAAAGAATGCCAGCAATTATGCTTAGAATGTATAAAGTTAAAATCATATGCAGATAATTGACAACCAAATAATGTTTATTTTGGTTGAAGATATTGTACGTTTTGTGGTTCATTTATTTAAAGTCGAATTATGTTTTTATTCGTTTATTTAGACAGTTTTGATGACTTTTTTGAATTAAGTTTCTGATTTTTCAAATATATGAATCCTTTGTTAGATTATGTTGTTGGTGTTTTACTCAGATACAAATTATGTTAGATTAAATAATAATAAAATGACTCCCGTTATAAATGCATATTAAATAATGTAAAGCTATCAATTGATAAAAAAGATTATATAAAAATTAAAACATCATTATGAAATTTTTATTTAATGCATTTCTTTCAACTGTTAATGCCTTTTCTTATAGAACTTGGCTAATATTTCATATTTGAGAAATAAGGTAAATATTAGCTTGGTAATTATTAATGTTTTTTAACTTTTAATATGCTTTTCTGAAGTCTATAAAATTTGTTTAAAATAAATTATACCAATATTAAAAATGAACTTGAAATTTTTTGGTGTTAATTTTTTCTTCAGTGTTAAATATTATAATTTTGATTATTCTTAAAATTATATTGTAATTTTCATTCTGTATTAGATTAAAATACGCATTATAGTGTGAACAAATGTAATGGATGAACATATGTTTGGTGGATGTTGTATATAATTTTCAAAAATGGTGGATGTTGCTCACATAATTTTCAATAATGTCTTCTGAATTGTGAATATATTTTATAGTTATGTTTTATAATTAGTACTGTCACGAATTTACCTTAACAATATTTTACTTGTTTATATTTTAAATAATTAATATGGACTTTAATCACATCTGTTTTCTATTTTATAGTTAATTTATATTTTGTGATGATACTCTGACCAAGGTTTTACTGCCGATTTCCATGATCCATACCGGCAGATGCTGGAGCAATTCTTTTTTTTATCAGTTGTGTAGCATATCTAACCATTCCTTACTTGTTCTGTATAATGTATTATTATGTACCAATCAAAGTAAAAGATTTGTTTATTTAATAGTATTATAAAAATGTCTTCAAAATGGCGTTCAATGAAATTCATCTAATGTTAATCAACTGTAACGTAAGTGTTTTTGTTTGGTGCAACAACAGAAAAGGTTGTATAAAACCTCAAATGAAATGCAAGACCCTCTATAAACTAGCATAGCTACTCTAAAGATAACAACCATTCTGTATTGGGCTTGATGAGGAAAGTTGTGTTTTTCATTCTGTTCACCACTGGAATTGGCTGTATAGTAAAATACCATTACTCTCAGAAAAAACGGCCTTGACTAATGCCTCTTACTCTAGATTCATTGCATGCATCACAGCCTTAAGAAAGACCAGGACAAGCAATTTAAAGGAACAAAATAATGTACTGCTTCTCTTAAAGAAACAATGCACATATAATGCATTACCTCTTCTCTCTAGTGAAAAACATAATAAATAACTAGTTAAAATCATGACTTTCAGTATTTGATAAAGAATATACCTAATAACAGTATTTATAGTTTTACCGTTTTATTTAAAATGTTTTTGTTAAAATTTATGTAAATTTTAACAAACATTTTGGTGCAGCAGTTCAATTTCATTAAAACTCATTACAATTTAAAATTTAATCCAAATTATACTGCTGCAAACAACAGAAATTTCTGAAAAAAAAATTATATTAACAGGAAGTAAATTTTATTATATATAGATAGAAATCTTGAGTCTAAATAATGAACAAATATACTGCTCCTGGGGTTACCTTAAAAAGGTGTATGTGTTTCACTTTAATACATTATTTAATGAAATCATATCATTGTAGGTGTACAGCAGGAGCAAGCACGAATTTGTCATAGAGTTTATAGCAACTATGCACATATATCTGTTGAGCAAGGAGTTCAGCAACCACAGGAAAATATTGTAAGTAAAAATGTTTTAATTAAATTATTTTACGTTTTTAATAATCTGTGATTATTAATTATATAATAAATTTAAAAATAGTAATTGTTTCAAAAATTAAGGAAATCAGAGGTAATCTCAGAGGTTTCTCTAATTGTAATGAAAGATCAGAAGCAAAACTAATTTTTAAGAGTAAGAGTTATTCTTTACAACATTTAGGTTACTGTGATGAAAATAAAGAATATGTGGCAAAATTAGGCTAAGATGTAGTCGGTATCTGTTACTTTTCATTTTCTATTCAGAAAAAAATTAATGTGAAGGCAAAAGTATGGAATTAGAATAACAACCCAAGAGGAAAGTTGCTAAGTTTAGTTATCTAACTAAAGATGAAAGATGTCTGAGAAAAGTCAAACTGAAAAATAAATAAATAAAATTTAAAAAATTGTTATCATACTAAAGAAAGAACAAACAAAAAATTTGAGATATGTCATAGAGATAAGTCTTAATGCCTCTGTTAACTAAAGATAATAAAAAGTTAATAAATAAAGACAGCACAGTTTTTTTAGGTGATCGGTTCAGTTTTAGAAAAAATGTAGATACAAGGGGAACCATTCTAATAGGGATAGACTTAAAAGGTAAATCATGGCCATTTGTAGAATTGGAATAGGATAATGCTGAATGGAATAAAATGTTTAAAATTTTATTTCAATATAGGGAAAGAAGGGATTTTTACAATCTGTGCAAAAATCAAGTGACACGTGTAAAAGTAAAAGATGATGAAAATAAGTAGAATAGATTTACTGCTAAGAGAAAATTATATTCTGAAAATATACGAGATGATGAAAACAAAGTAAATGTGACAGAGAGGACAAAAATAAGGAATTAAATATTAATATAAGGAGTACAGTATATCAGTTATGTTTTTTTTTAATGTACGTTGTAAAATTAGAAAGAATAGATGAAATAAAGCAGATACTGAAGACAAACTGGCACAAATAAAGACAGCTTTCATTCTAAAATGAAATCTATCTGCTGTTATAGATTTAAGAATTTGGATTTGAAAGACATTATTGAAAATGTTTATCTAAATTGTAATGCTTTATGGTATCGAAAGATGGACATAAAACATAGTTTTGAAAGAAAAAGATAGAAGCCTTTGAAATGTGTTACTACAGAAAGATGTTGAAAATAGATACGTTGATAAAATTTGAATTTAAGAAATCTTAAGATGAACAGGAAAGGATAGAAATTTGAGATAGAATCTTGTAGAGAAAAACTAAGTTGGTAAACAGTATATTAAAGCGTCCAGATTCAGTTAACTTGCTGTTAGGGGATTTGTACAGGATGTAAACTGAAGATTAGGACAAAAACTGGAATCTATAAAACAGATAACTCAGCATGTAGGATGTAGGAAATACGTTAAAAGTAAATGATAAGCAAAAAATAGGAAATAAAGCCTGTTAAATGGCCAATAAATCAAAAAAGACTGATGATATTAATTTGTAGGCTGAAACAAATAATTGATATGAAAGTGCTTTTTTTATTTACAATCCAGAATGTCTTTGATACTGTAGGATGAAAAATAATTAAATTTTTAACTTGTAAGCAATTCAATGTTTCATGAGATATGATTCACCTGTATAAAACAGTGTCTAGTGTGGACAGAGAATTAAAATTCTAACTTTATGACTTTAATCTAAGTAATAGATTATTTTATAATTAATATTAAGTAAATAATTAAACTTGTGGTCAGATGTAAGGAAAAGATTTCTTTCTTTAATGATAGATTTTTATTACATTGAAAATTATGTTCTTGGAAGTGCATTCATCAGTCTTTCATAAAAAATATTAAACAAATATTTGTTTCAGCCTACTAATTAATATCGTCAGTTTCTTCTTTTTTTTTTTTTTATTGATCATTTAATAACTGGTTTTACTTTCTATTTTTTCCTAATCATTTTAGAAGTATAAAACTTATACAATCAAAATTTCTATTGTATATGTGATTTTTTCAGGATAAAACATCTGAGGTTTGTAACTCAGGCAATCATCAAGCTTGCTATACATTATGGAAAGAAACAAAAACAGCTAGTAATACTACAGAAATTGTTATTATTGCTCAAGGTAATGTCAGAATTAAAGTAGATACATACACATGCTATTATGCTAGTTTTAAAATAAAATCAGACTGTAATTATAAAAGTGGATACATTCCTCTAGTTGTTTTCTATATGTATATATTTTACTATTAAAGATTACAAATCCATTATTTCACAAAATTATTACCCTTTTTGTGAAATAACTAAGTATTGAATTAAAAGAATTATAGTATGCTACATATATTTTCGTTACCATGGAAGATTTTTCATAAGTCTTATTGGTAAAAGTAGCAAAGGATCCTTTGAAATGTGTAAAGTAGTGTTCTATATTGTACACTATTATTTTATATAACCATTTCATAATTCAAGCTAATTTATAATATAGACTTAGACTTGATGCCAGTTAGCAGAAATAAGACAGTCAAACCTAGATAAACATTTGAAGAACTGTAAATTATACGCTTAAATGACAGTATGTAATCTAAGTAATTTATTATTAATGAACTTGCTTACACAGTCAGATTTAAGGAAAAAATTCTTTCTTTAGTGATTCATTTTTATTACATTGAAAAATATGTTCTTGGAAGTGCATTCATCCTTTCATAAAAAAATATTAAATTTTTTATTTAAAATTTTTCAGTATAATAAGATAAGCTTTGTTACTTTACCTTATATTTATTTAACATTTGATAAATTAACACAACTTTTTGTAACTTTTATTATTTTGATTTGTGTATTGTAAAAAGTTTAATATTTTTTTATGAAAGATCTGTTAAGGATTACCTCCAGAAATAAATCTTCAATACAAAAAGAAAGTATCAAAGTAAACCATACATTTTACTGTGTAGGTGATTCCATTAATTTGGATAGTAAATAGAATGGTGTTCATACTAAAATAAAAAAATAAATAAAAACTGTAACTATTTACAACAATATTCATTAATGAAGTATTAAATAGATTAATTGAACAGAACTCGCCAGATGAATACATTATCAAATGTGTTTATCATTAGTGCATTAATATTTTTTTAACACATTAGCAATATACTACTTAATTTATTTGCAATATTTTTTAAAACAACCATTTACATATATATTTAGTAAAATATATATGTAATATATATGAAAATTTTAAAGATTGGTAAAACATTACCAAACTACTTGTAAATTTCACCAAAGACCAGATAATTTAGAAAGCAATCTGCTGACTCCTGTATTGATTTTCTCTAAGTAAATTCTAAAACAATCTAAGAGTTATTAATCTTTGAGAAAGCAGGGATGTAGACTGCAAGATTGTCTTTAGGAGAAAAAAAATAAAAGTGGGAAACTGTCATGCTGATATTCTGTTTACTCACTGTATAAGAATGTGTTATGTTTTTAACATATTCTCATAATATGTTTTATATACAATAAGTGGAATCAATACTTGATGACAGTTATTGAAAAAAGTGTGCTCAGTTTTATGTTCTTTACAATAAAAAGATTTGTTTTAGCACATCTAACAGATACTGGACAGAATTGTAAACCGTTCCACCTTTCACAGTTAAATATATGCAACTTTTTTGCACTTTATTCTTTTTTTTTATCCCCTATGTTGGGTAGACACTGTAGCAATTGATGGAGTCATTCTGGCACCTTGTTATAGCCATTGAGACAGCCTGTTTCTGTGTTGGAGCACTATGGGCATCTTTCTCTGCAGGAATGTAAAATGTTTTTCTTCAGAAGTTCCACAGAAGCCAAACTAGTGATCTAGATGTCTACAGAATAAATACAAGTCTCCTGCTGTAGTCTAATCAAACTACAAATAGAAACTAGCTCCCTTACCAACTTCAGTTTGTTCAGTCACAAATTTCAATCATTCTTAGAATTGATAAATCATTATTAATTTTTAACCACCAAATTATAAATCTACTTACTGGATTTTTTTAAAATTAGAATGCACTATTTTTTTCTTCTATATGCTTAAGAAATTTATTATTCTATATTGTAACTTCTTAGGATTTCATTTAATGTTCAGTTGTTTTTATTAAAGAAAAAGCTGAGTTTTAGCAGTAAAATTTCACGTATGTATTTTTTTTAATATATATTTATCTACATTATTAATTTGTTTAATAGGTTGTTGGGAGAGTTCAGGAAAAGAAGACTGTAATTCACCAGTTTGTGTTGCAAATCGGCGTCCTTCAAAGGCAATGAATGATACAAAATTTTGTTGTTGTTCTGGTGATCTTTGTAATTATAATGTGAGCGTTGGTTATGATAGTAGTGAAATTGATTATGGTATGGCTTCTCGAATTGTTACCAGTGAAGAACAAACAAAGGCAGCATGTAAGTGACTTACTCTTTTATTATATTCATAAACATGAAATTTAATACATGTACATGGCCTTATACATATATCTAATAAGGTTTTTTTTATTTCTTTTCATTATTATTTTTTTATGCTGGCATAATATACTAGTCTTCGTTTCCATATTTTTTCTTAATTAATCAAGGAATATTTTTTTATCATGTCTTCATTAATGTCTTACCACAATCAAACGTAGCAGAACTCTCTGAATCATCTTCTCCTTTTTCACTTTAGCTACACCTTTCTCTTTTTCTTTTTCCTGTTTAGCCTCCGGTAACTACCGTTTAGATAATACTTCAGAGGATAATTGATGATGATATGTATGAGTGTAAATGAAGTGTAGTCTTGTACATTCTCAGTTCGACCAATCCTGAGATGTGTGGTTAATTGAAACCCAACCACCAAAGAACACCGGTATCCACGATCTAGCATTCAAATCCATGTAAAAATAACTGGTTTTACTAGGACTTGAACGCTGGAACTCTCGGCTTCCAAATCAGCTGATTTGGGAAGACGCGTTCACCACTAGACCAACTCGGTGGGTACTTTAGCTACACCTGGAATGCTTTTAAATGTTTTTTTATTCCTTTATTAAATTTTTTATTTCTCTTCTTCGATAAGTGTATACTGAACACTACTAGTGACTTCAACAACAGTATGTGTTACTCAGTTTTTTGTACCACTCTTTTATTTAATGAAAATGGGCATACTACTCCACAGTAGTATAATAATTGATAATTAGTAACAGTAGATAATTTAGTAAACACTAGTAGATAATTTTTCATATCTAATTGTATCATTTTTTGTTCATGTTGTAGTTAAAATATCACTTATGTGACATTGTAAAGAAATTAGTATAACTCATATAGAGAAGCTGTCTACATTCATTACGTCCCTAAACTGAAGCATTTGATATTTTTTTTCAGCCTATTCTTTTCTTACTGTTTTAGTTTTACATTTTAAAGAAATTTAGGATTGAAAGTCAGTGACAAAAGATGATGACTTTTTTGTTGTGTAATTAGATTTTAAGCCTTTTTGTACTGATATCAGAAAATATTAATTTCATTGCAAGAAATTTTTCCAGGTAAATTCTCTTGTTAATATGTTTCTATCAAATCCATGATTTGTTAACAGTAGCCTATATAATTCTTACCACTTCAAGCAGTTAAATCAAAATCAACCTGTTTATCAAAATATATAGTGTATTATTTTTTTATCATGCGGCATACAACTGGCCTTCCTTCTGTTACACCAATCTTGATATTCAGTGGTACAGTTCTCTTTTTAATTTCACTGCAATACTGAATTTAAGACCCAAGTTCAGTAGCATTCAAATTAATCCAAACAGGGGGAAGTTTCTGTTTATTTCTACATTATGACTACACTACATGACCACATTCATTGTTTAAGCTGTCTGTGTAATGTGAGGTTATTTTCTTTAGTATTTAGCAATTCTCATGTTACTGTTTTGTGAGTTTATTTCATTTTTTATCAAATCATATTTTTTATTCTGTGTGTCTTGAATATATAATAATGGACCTAACTCCAAAAAAGTGTTTGAAAATTGTTTCTCTTTTTGTGCATACCAGTATGATACTACAACAAATAGCTTCTGAGTGTGGTGTTGGACTGGAAACAGTGAGTTCTATTTTTAAATAATTTAAAGAAACTGGTTTCTTTTTACCTCAAAAGAAACGCAAGTGTGACTATAAAAAAACTACTCCAATACAGGACTGGTTATTAGTGAGAAAATATAAACTTGATCCAAAGTTATCTGCTTTAAACTTAAATTGAGAATTAGCAGCCAGTGGAACACATTTACACGTGACAACTGTGAGATGCCAACTTCTTGCAGCTGGACGGAAAGTTTGTCAGCTAGCTAAAAAGCAGCTTTTAACACCAGCAATGTGCAAAAAAAGGCTCTTTAGGGCCAAAGCACATGCTAACTGGACCAAAGAAGACGAAAAATGTTATGTTTTCTGACACGTCACATTTTTATGTTCAAGGGCAAAGGGTTCCATACATTAGAAAAGCATCAGATGAAAGTACATCACTGACTCAAATCCAATAATCAGTTAAACTTCATAAAAAAACTGTTTTGGAATTGTTTCACATTTGAAGGCTGTTCTTCATTAGTTCCAGTAGAAGGTATATTGAAAAGTGATGAATACATCAAAATTCAGAAGAAAAAGATTGTGACAACTTAAAACAAATTCCCATAAGGCAATAGAATGTTCCAACAAGATTTGATGCCGTGTCATACTGCCAAAAAAGTTCAAAAGGTTTTTGAAGAGTGAAACATTAAATTGCTCCTGTGATCTGGTAATTCCGCAGACTTAAACCCATTTGAAAATCTTTGGGTAACAGTAAAAAATGACTCAAAAATAAACTGTAGCACAAAAATTGACCTCATTAAAACAGTAATATAGGTATGGTTTCACGATGAAGAAATAAAAAAAAAATGTGTAGTACACTTGTTGAATCAGTGCCAAATCGTGTATGTGAAGAGATTAAACTAAAGGACATATTAATTACTAGATATTCATAAATTGTACAAGTATGATTTTTTTTTTCTAGATACTTTTACTTTTTATTAAATAGCATTTGTGTTCGGCTTGATTTGCACACTACTGTATTTGAGTAATTTTTATGTGGGTTATGAGTGTTCCACATATATTGATATTTTTATCCACCCTCATAAATATTAATTTTTACTTTTTTTAATTTATACATAAATAATTAAGATTATAAAAATTTTACAAGAAAGTAATATTCTTCTTTTTTCAGCTCGTTCATCTCTAAGAGATACAATCGTGATAATTGTTTCATGTCTAGTAACATTAACAATTGGATTAGTTGGATCATTTGCATTGTATAAAAATTGTCGCTCACCAAACAAACCTCAAATGTTGGATTCTGTAAGACTGGTTGAAAACATTCAAAATGAACGTCCACTTAAAATGATTGAACTAGTAGGTAAGTCACTATGTATAATTAAATTAAAGTGTATTTTTTTTTTTTATCTTTAAAAGCTGTTTAGAGTACTTTCCATTTTAGTTTATTGCCAATATTTTAGTAGTACATTAGTTGATTCACTAACCACTATCCTGTTACTGAAAAAGTTGCACTGACTAAAACAATTGAATAAGTACTGCATTATTAAAATGCATTGCTTTTTTGTTTTCAGAAACTCCCTATGTAATGTGTATTACGAAGTGTTCAAGCAGTGTCCTATTCAAAATTTCTCCACTGAATAGTTGGCACATAATTACAAATACTTTGACATATTTTTGCCTGTAACAATTGAAACAACTATAATTTATCTAGAAAAATGAAAGTCTATAGAAAAAAAAAAATAGGAAAAGAGATTTGCATATAACATGAGCAACATGATCATTTCACCCATACAACTTGATTGTTTAATGACACCTGGGATATCTCAGGAAATACATTCTTAGGAAGAGTGAAGAACGAACAAGTCCAGCAGTTAAAATAGTATTTAATAAATCAATTCGTATTGACTACTGATGTTAAACACAGTTTTTTTATGCTGTAGGTAAACAAAATCTATTGGCAAAATATTCAGAAGAAAATGGTAAAAGAATTATTTATAGTTTTATCTTTAGTATCTTACAGATCTATAAAAGTAGGTTATATTTAATTAATTTATGTAGTGTTTATTCTTTACTGTTAATTTTATAGGGCAGGGACGATATGGCTCCTTATGGAAAGGTATGGACAAGGATGGGAAACTTGTGGCTGTGAAAATGTTTCCTCCTCATTATCGGCAACTTTATTGCAATGAGCGAGATATCTATTCGTTACCTTTTATGGACAATTCTGCAATCGTAACATATTATGGTTGTCAAGAGAGTCCTGGTCAACTGCAGTTGTTACTTTTATACTGCAGTCTCGGTTGCTTACAAGACTATCTTAAAGTACAAACTGTTGATTCTACAACTTTCTGTCGAATGGCATTATCTATAGCCAAGGGTTTAGCTCATCTCCACACTGAAATAAGACATGGAGGTAAGTTATTCAGTGTTTATCTAAAAATCTTAATTTTATCTGAATCCTGATAATGTTCAATTTGCTCCTATAGAATTGAAACTGAGTATTTCTATAAGCATTGAACAGTAATTGAAACAGTTTCTATCATTACTCTCTTTTATATTATTTTGGACTAAAACTTTGGAAAAAAAAATTGTACTGTTTCTACCATTAATAGTAGCAGTGTACAGGAATTTCTAATTAAATAGAGTAAATGGTACATTTTTTTTTATTACCAGTTAGATCTTCATTATGTGATTTTCCATGCTTCAAAAGCTTTTGTAGAAGTTTTGTAATAGGAATTTAATACTTAGAATTTATGTGTTAATAGCATAAAATCTTAATAGTTAGGTAAAATTATGTTATCAGTTTAATGTATTAATTACTGTAAAATTATGTTATCAGTTTAATGTATTAATTACTGTATGTTTTCAGTTTAATGGAAGTGTTATTATGGGTTATTCAGAATGCAAATTATCTGATTATATTGTATATTTTATGTTAAGTTTAGATTATTATTCTTGTTGGAACATTTTCTGACTCAGTCGGTTTTCATTTTTCAGATAAACTCAAGCCTTGTGTTTGCCATAGAGATCTCAATACACGTAATATACTTGTTAAGTCAGACCTCAGTTGTTGTTTATGTGATCTCGGTTTGGCTATACAAATAGCTGACTCTCATCATTGTAGGAATGAAGAAGCTACTATAAAATCGGTAAGCGATGTTGGTACTCTGCGCTATATGGCTCCTGAAGTTTTGGAGGGTGCAGTGAATTTACGCGATTGTGAATCATCATTAAAACAAATAGATGTTTATGCTCTTGGATTGGTATTATGGGAATTGGCTACTAGATGCTCAGATTTTTATATAGGCAGCACTTCAGCAGCATCATACGCGATGCCTTTTGAAGCAGAAATAGGTAAGAACTGCTCATCCATTTCAATGCATGAAAGAAAATTCAAGAAAAATAGCATTTACCATACTTTGATTTACAAATTAACTCCCAGATTACTTTCATACAGCATAGAAGTTGTCAAGTCACTTTTCCTATGCACAAAGCAAGATAATTATTTAACAGAAATTCTGTAGTTATATTTGAAAATTTAATATCTTTTTGCTTAACCTTTCTGTGCATAAATGTGTTATTTGAATCACCCATTTTGAAACCACTTTCAGAATAAAAAGATAGCACTTTATAAATGAGCTCTTAAAGAATGAGTTTCTACTGTCCATGTTCATTTTTTACAATGTTACAATGCACAGTATTATTTCATAACTGTACAAATGGCAAAGTAATATAATAATTATTTAAAAATAATTTATGGTCCTGAGACAAATCTGGCAATTTTATTTAATTCATTATTATAATAATAATTTTTCTGCTGTTAGACATATACTGTTGGAAATAAATATACAACATTATTTAGCTAAGATATACATCTTCCAGTAAAACGCTGAATGAATAGCTTATATTTCAGTTAGCTATCACACACTTGCTCAAATGAGTAAGGATATTCCTTGAGGAAGAGCCCAGAATATGGCTGTCAGGTAACGCTGGGTATACTAATTAATTTATAATTCTTTTTTTTAAATATTCTGTAGAAAGGACACCGTACTTAGAATATATGTGCCTTAACTGAAATTCAGTATGAAGCAAAAAAATCAATCGATTTCAAGATAATGAAATAGATAAAACTGGTGAAATTGGATTGTTGTGTAAAGAAATACTTCCAGTTTATCATTAATTGTAGTCTTAACAGTTTGTCTATTGATTTATAGCAGGTAACTACTGCTGATTTTTCTATCACAGTATTGTTACTGAAAATAGCAAATTTTTTGGATTTAATTTTTTTATATTTTCTATGGAGAAAATAATAAAATGTTTATCTAATTAATAGCTTACAAAATTTGTACAAATATTTGTTTTTTTCTTATTATTAAATTGTGAAAATTTTCACCAATGTTTATTCAGTCCAGGGAAGAGTTTATTGTATTATGCAGTTGTACATTTAAAAAAAAAAAAAAAAACGGTTATAAAATTCATAAATTTTTGTGTTTTTTTTTTTTTCATTTAATAATGAAGATAACAGATTTTTTACTTATTAAAAATAAATTGATTATTTTGTAACTTTTTTAATTTGAAATTTTTTACAGGTCAACACCCAACTTTTGAACAGATGCAGGTAATGGTGTCACGTAATAAAGCTCGTCCTTTGTTTCCTCCATTATGGAGAGATTGTCCTGCTGTACGTTCAGTGCGAGAGACTATTGAAGACTGTTGGGACCAAGATGCTGAAGCTAGACTTACAGCGCTTTGTGTTGTTGAACGATTGTCTGATTTAACACAGCTTTGTCAAAGAGGTATGAGATAATACAATCTTTTATTTTATTTAGTCATAACTTTATATATATAAATCAGAATTTTGTTTGTTTTTTGTGGCATTTTTTGTTAAAATTCAGGAACAGGTGGGTGATCTAAATTGATTCCTTTACCAATATGTTTGTCAAACTTTGAGGAATATTTTATGTATAAATTCACCCAGATTATTATTACTAGTTAAGCAGCAAGGCTTAAACTGAGAACATGTATTTAATAGTCATATTTCATGTAATGTTATTTTGAGTAGCTGACAAAACATGTTTTATAAATAGTAGCTATTTGATTCTCACAAACATGATTTAGAAAATAGATTGAAAAAATAAAATGTATAAAAATTAATAAATATTTAGGTATTCATTTATCAAACTTGGGTTTTAGTTCTAATTATTAGTGACTTAATAGAAAGCTTTATTTTTTCACAGTGTTATTAGTTAAGCAAGTGATATATTTTTCATAGTTAGTATTATCTGTACTCTGCCTCTATAATTAAGTTATTGTGTGCAGTGCTGAGGATGAGTTATTTAGCAATTGAATGCATTAACTAAGGTTATAATAATTTCCAGAAACACATTATTTTAATAATTTCTTTATACCGTCCATAATCCATTTCTTTCCTAATATTTTTAACCCATATCTCTGTACAGTTTCTACTTGTTCATCTTGCTAGGGAGATCCTGTTGGTCATCTTCCTGCATATCTGTTTCCTCAGTTTCATCATAATCTTTTTTTTTCCCATCCATTTGTTGTAATTCAACCATATGTTATTGTCTCTACCTGTGATTTGGTTACATTTTATTATTTTTACTCTGATGTTATTATATACGCCTACTTGTTAAAGTGATTATTTCTTCTACATATGTATGTTAATTCATCATTGACAAATTTCATAGATTTTTGTCTGGGATTCTGTATGTACTAATCATTTTATACTTAGCATGCTGATTGTTTAAAGTTACCATTATGTTGATACTTTGTCTGTAATGATAATGATACAGATCAATAAACTTTTTAAAGTACCAATGTTTTAAATAAATATTTACTTATTACCAATGTTTGTTAAATTCAGGAACAGCTGGGTGATCTGAACAACCATTTATTTTTATTTTTTTATTGTAGCACATAATATGTTAAAATTTATTCCATTAATAAATTTAAATAAATTTTGCTTTTAGAATAAACAACATGTGCTTTATACCATCATGTAAGCATTACTATGATATGAGTAGTCTTACTATATGATATTGCCTATTTTCAGTAGAGACTTAAGTACCAAAAAATCACATTTTAGATCAACATTTTGTGTTTCTGTTTCATGCTAAGATCACTCAATTTTTACATTAATAAATAATTTTATTTATTGTATAACATTGTTGGCAAATGAGTGGGAGTTTGTATTTAAAGTTAATGTTCAAATACTCTGCACTATTTGGTTAAGGGTCTGAAACTTACATCAATCATGTTCAACTTTATCTGGCATATATTTAGCACAAGTCAAGGGGTTGAAATCTGAGGTTGGCAGAGATTCATAAATTTTCCCCCAGTGTGAAATATATTTTAAAGATATCTATATACTTGTATGTACAGGTGACCCAAGGAATATACTCATTTTTGAATAAACATTACACAGTTAATTTAACACCAAACTTTATTATTTTTTTGTAAAATGTGTTTGAAATAATACCATTTATTTCATTCCATATATTCACCCCGTTAGGCAGTGTTGCGTGCAATATCTAAGCATAATGTTATCGGTCCCTATTTTTTTGAAGAAGAGGAGGGTGTAGCAAAAGCAATAAATTCCATTGTTACATGCACATGATAAACATCTTTCTTCTGCCAGAACTACAGATGTTGTAACAACTATTTGTAGGGAACAGTTCACTCAGGATACATTGGAACGCATGTAGGGTAACTTCATCTCTTGATTTGAAAACTGCATTATGGAAGATAATGTCATCTCCTTTGAGTAACAAAATAAATTTTATATGGTTTTAAAGTACATAAGACGTACTTAATGCTGTAAACATTTTAGATTTTTTCCACTTGTTCTACATGTGGTTTTTGGGCCCCAAAAATGACATTTTCAGAATCTTACAATTTGGTGGTCATATTTTTTAATGAAGGACAGTTGGCAACAGTCAAATTTTTTTTATAAGTACTACTAGTACCTAAGAGTTAAAAGGTAAAAAACAGACTTGTTATCCTAAGCCCTACATTATTTATTTTGGGCCCAAAATTTGAAAAAAACAATTTGTAAACATAACTTCAGTAAACATTACAAGATTTGGTTTTGTATTAAAATGAATTTTGAGTACACTAGGATGAAGTTCCATCTTTACTCGTTCCAAAAAGCCCTTTTTGATTTTCTGTGTAATCCAAAATAAAAATGCTACAGCTCATGGAAAAAGCGGCAAAAATGGCTGTTTTTACCTGTTTGCAACTTAGAAAATAGTCTATTACTCAAGAAAGGAATTTTTTTTAAATATAATTAGGCAGCGACTGCAAGGCGTGTAACCACTACAAGGTGTGTAGTTATCATATATCAAATATCAAAATCAAAAATAGTGATGCAATAAAATTGTTGAAAATTTGTTGAATTTGTTCTGCTCAGCAAATTTTTGAAAATTTGTTGAGCAGAATATGTCACCTCATCATTAGGATTTCATAATGAAGGATTTTATATTGTTGCTTGTAGGGCAGTTGGAGCAGTGCCATAACATACAGTCTCTAGTTAAACATTTTCATGAATAGAACAGACACAAACAAAATGTGTACCTGCTAATATGCTCCATTTTGGTTGGAACATGCAAAAGGTGGACAGTCCAATTTTAAGAACTTGGTGTTCAAACTTGAAAGCAGAGTACAGCTCATTCAAATTCCTAACAGCACTTTTTGTTTGTATTCATTTTTTGAAATGCTTATTTTATCTTTAGGACCTGGCATGACTCGAGAGTATTCACCACTTTAGTAAAAGCTTTTGACAAGCTTAATAACATCTTCATTGAGTAGATGTCCTTTTCTTGGATCAGACAGTGCAATTATACCTTTATCTTTAAGAAGATCCTTAGCTTTACATGCGGTATACTCACTCACATTGAATTCTTCGCTTATTTTTTCTGTTCCATGAGTTAAAATTTGTATTTTTTTCTCTTTGTGAACTGGTAACATTAAGCTTTTCATTCATTAAGTCTATTAGTCTGTCCATATTCTTTAGTTTTTGTTCAATTTCTTTTGTCAATGCAAGTGGAGATTCATTTGCTGCAGTAAATTCCTTTTCTAAAACCTTGCTTACTTTTTACGATTGTGGTGCATGAAAACAAAAGGAGCTCACACTGGACGCTTGTAGGGAAAAAGTACATGAGTTATTCTTTAATTTTATTTGTGATTTATTGCTGTAAGTCCAAGTTAAGAAATATTAAATAGGTTTAAAACCCTGAAATTCTTTTATGTATACCTGTATAAACTTGTAAGTTTATATTAAGCCTTGCTATTTTAGTGTGTTTGTAGGTAGTTTTTAGTAATTTTTAATTTTAGCACCTTTATAACATGTTAGAAAAAATTACATTTATTTATGTTTTTTTAATGTAATCAAAAATTTTAAATACAATGGTTTGAATATTTTTATTTACAAGGATGTTGTGAAACATCGGCCTCATCCATAGATCTCAGCACTAGTTGCATGATTTTTTCCTGCATGTTGGTATGACTGTTAGAAGGTACCATGTGAAAGTCATTCCATCCAGCAATTGGCTGTTGGCAGCTGTCTGAATCAGTTGTGGTGTATGTGTTGTTGAAAATAGAGAAAATTGAGTATCGTGCAGTGATAAAATTCTTTATAAAAGAAGGTTTGATGATTTGAATCATCAAACCTGATGGTTTGAAGAAGCAATTCATTCGAGAATCATAAATAAGTATGATGACTCATCTCCTTCAGTTTCCACTATGAAGAAATGGACAGCCAAATTTAAATGTGGCCGTGAAAGCATCCAAGATGATCCACATGAAGGATGTCTGTAAAGTGCAACCACACCAGAAATCATTGAAAAAGTGCACAAAATGATTTTGGAAGATAAGATCGGCGTACAAAGATTCGTGAAAATGCTAAGACTATAGGGATTTCAAAAGAATATATCACGTTACATTTTGCAGGAAGAATTAGACATGAAAAAGTTTTGCACAAGATGGGTGCCATACTTGCTCACAGGAGATCAAAAATGCACTTGCACAAGACTTTTGAACAGTGCTTGGCATCTTATGAAAAGCAAGAGTGATTTTCTGCATCAATTTGTGATAGTGGATGAAACATGAATTCACCATTGCACACCAGAATCGAAACTAACAATCCATGCAGTTGACAGAAGTCAATTCTTCAGCTCTGAAGAAGGCAAAGTGGATCAATCAGCAGGAAAGGCCATGATGTCAGTTTTTTGGGATGTAAAAAGAATTCTATATATGGACTATCTTGAAAAAAAGTAAAACAGTAACTGGGAAATACTATTCTAACCTTCTAATGAAACTGGACGCAAAAATTTGTGAAAACAGATGTGGCTTGCAGAAGAAAAAATCATCTTCCATCAGGACAATGCACTTGCCCACAAAAGTGTCTTGGTGATGGGAAAATTGAGGGATTTGCACTATTAAGTGCTAGAATATCCACCCTATTTCCTAGATTTGGCTCCCTTGGACTCTATCTATTTCTAAAACTCCAGTCTTTTTCACTGACCAAGTAAGCTGTTTTTGCAGCTGTTGATGGGTACTTTGCATCACTTCCAGAGGAACACTACAGAGACAGGATAATGGAACTGGAACATCACTGGATGAAATGTATTTAAATGAGATTATGTTGAAAAATAACAATTTTTTGTAAATATAAATTCTCATTTTCATTATCATGTCAAGAACTTTTCAGACCACTCTCATATAACTTTTAATTATTGTTTTTTGGTCTGACTCCTTGAATTTTTCCTTATTTTTTTTTTTGCAGAATCTCAGGGTTGTTATCCTTATTCACTCGGTGCACAGATTATTAGCTTTAATAATGCAACTGGTGATAACAGTGCTCCAGAAGAAATGGGTAAATAAATTAATTTTGTAATTTATTATGTTCATTGCTACATAGTTACTAGTTTATGTACTTCTGCTGGACTGTTCCTTTTGCATTCTCTTGTACTGATAATTCATTTGTATGTTTATTTTTTGTAAAAGACTTTTATTGTGACAAAATACATGTCCATGCATAGTATGGTAAAGTACTTTGCATAATATTTGGTCAAGAACACTCCTCAGTATCCATCCTTTCTGCATATTTGATAAGCTGCCATTGAGACTACTTTTCCTTTGAGAATATATATAATGATATTTATTTGTATAGAGAACTTATTTCTTTCTTCAACATAAAACTCATTCAACTTTTAAGTTAAAAAATGTATGATTTTATATTTAAATATCTATCACATGAGTATATTTTTAAATTATCCATAAAGCTTTCTTTTCCTGCCTCACTGATAGTATTTTTTAATTGCATAAGTGTAACATTGTAATTTACTAATTTTCAGTAAATTTTATTTTTGTTTGAATATACATCATACTTTTATTTCTGTTTATTTTTTTAAAAGTCAAAACTATATGAAATGCTTTCCAGTCTCATGGGCAAATAATAAAGAATTAATAATATTTTATAATTGACATTTTCTGGTGACATGTACACCAGAAAAGATTTATGTGAAAAATCCAACTAATTTTTAACTCAAATGTAAATTAAAGTTTAATTCAAATGTTTCCATTGTATCTAATAAGGTAACATCTTTGTATATCTGTAAGCAACCGATTTAAAATTTAAAAAAAAAATGCTCAGTTGTTACACTTCATCCAGCAATAAGTTAAAATTATACTTTGAGATAAATCAACTCAAGAAAAAACTTTGCATTTAAATAAGTTGTTTAAAGGCAATTTAACTTTTTCAGTTTATGATTCTAATAATCTTAAATGGAAAAAACAGTCTAAACATCCTATGTATTTGCAGGAAAAGTTATTCATGATCTATTGACCAGTAATAAATTTCAAGATCAATAACTTGAAAGTACAAACAATGAGAATATTATGGCTGATCAATTTACACCTAGCTACGTTAAACTTCAGTCTAATGTAAATATAAATTTACAGCTTTTTTTTTTTTTTTAACAAATGAGAAATATGGCGTTTTTAAAATAACATGTGTAAGTAAAAATACTACTAATTCTATGTTTTGAAAAAAAAGAATATATATTTATATATTGTGTGTGATACTTTTCATGTATCTGACCGTGACTTGGTACTGCCCAAGCTGGTTAAGGCAGAGGTTGCTGTATATTGGGCAGGTAAGCAGATTGTATTAAACATCAGTTACCCAAGGTTCTTGGTTTTAATGAGAATAAAATAACTGCCACTAGTGATTCATTAGTCTTTAGTAGACAGTAGTAAATGCGCTTACTGAAAAATTCACTAATAGTAGAAGTTTAAAATACTTTGATACTAGATTTAAAAAAAAGAAGATTATGATCATTATATTTCCAACGTCAGCATGAAGTTATAAAAAAACTGTATTGTCCTTAATTTGCAATGCTGATATGAAAGAATTAGACTGCTGTATTACTATGACAGATTCCCTGCAGCATTTATGCAAAGTATTAGAATTCACTTATAAAGATTTTTTTTTGATAGTTTGAAATTCTATTAAGTACAAGGTTAGTTCTTTAGAAGTACTTATTAGTATTATAGTGCTTATAAGTTTTTAAATTTTTGTGATTTTAGTCACTAATTTGTTTCTAATACTAAGTTTCTAAAATAACTCCTTTGATTTATTTCTTGATTATTGTTTAAATTAGCAAAATATTATCTTATACATCTTAACAGATAATAATAATACTTTTTTATTGTAGTTGAATCAACTGTGTCCGAGGGTACTGTGGAAACACTTTTAACAATGAGTCCTTCTGAGCCAATCGCACCAACCTGTAAGTACAGTATTTTGTTGTTAAATCTTATTACACTAAACTTTACTATATGGTCATGCAGATTATGCATAATCATCAGGAATGAGGGAATCTCAAATAATAAACAAATAGCATGAATTCAAGTAAGATGTATCAAAATGAGTTCCACTAAACACATTGATTTCCAGTAGATATTGTTTAATTTTTTGTCATTACAGATTTGATGAACTATTATTTTTTTCATTTAAAAAAAGAAATTGTAAAGCATCAGGTTTTAAAGAAAGCACACTTGAAACTATTTTTTAATATTTTTAAAATATTTTTTCAGTACTCTTTCCTCAAACCTGAATCACAACTTGTAAGAGCTATCATCTTTGAAGTCTTGTTTTTCATCAGTCTGTAGACTCATCGCCCCATTGAACCCTGCTAATGCTCTGCAAGTTATTATGAGTCGGTATGGCACTACAGATTGATCCATATTAACTGTTGCTAACACAATGCCTGTAGTACCTGCCTAAGAAATAAAAGAGTTAAATGTAGATAGAAAAGGGATGATCAATCCACCAAGAAATTACCTCCAATCAGTTACCTTCTTTGGGTTCAATCGCTTATATATTGAATTCTTAATAACAATGTGAATCAAGATTTACTCTCTAGATATAAAATAAAACCACTTTATTTCTGGTAATCGATCTTTTATTTGTTGTTTTTTTTTATTCTTGTAATTATACTTAAAAAAAGTCTTTTATATATATATATGCATTGTAAGGGAGTTTAAACCGAATTATAAAACAGTGAATTTGTTTATGAAATACAAACTATACAGAATATCCTAAAAACTGTAGAACAAGATAGAACGAAAGAGAAGGTAATGAATTAAACTTTTTTTTTTTTTTAAATTGTAGCTAGCTGTACATATCACCTTACTGTCAGAATACAATGTGACCAGTTATCTACGGTCATCAACCATATTAGTTCTTGGAACAGAGGAATGAATAGTCATGTGATCAGGCAAAAACTGCCATATTGTTAAACTTGTTCTCCTACTATCCCTCTCATATTGGATTATCCATAACATTCACTAATCAGGATTATATTATTTTGCAATAGAAATTAGTCCTACAGATTTAATGCTTCTCACTTATTCATCATTTTAACTTTATGTAATTGTTTATTAATTAAATTTATCATTTTATTGGTGAAAATGTACATTATTTGTCTTTTTGAAACAGATACGTGGAAAGATTCAAATAACCGTGCAGCAGCAAATGCAGCTGTTAATGTTGCCATAACTATACAGCCGTACCAGGGACGAAATCCATGTCTTGAGAGAAATCTTTTGATGTGGGGTGATGCACAAGAGGTAACAGAAAAATAGTAGTCGTTTTAAATTAATCAGTACTTGTTTTACATTTGATTTATCTTAAAAATAATAGTGAGGTGTGGGTTTTTCTAACTTATGTAAGATTTTTTTCTCATTTTTCCAAATTTTTGTTTGGTTAATCTAACATGATTGATGAACATGATGAAAATGTTTACATTACACACAACGTTTTTTACTTTCCTGGCAGCATAGCTCTACAGCTATGCTGCCAGAAGGAAAATATGGGAATCGGTTAAAAAATGGGGTGTGGGTTTTTTTTTGCATTTCTTGATCTTTCATGACCCAGGAACCCCCAAAAAAGGGGGCTAATGTTTGTATGTGTTAAGCTTAATAATTTTTGATTGAAGTTTAATAACTTTTGGTTGGATAAACAGAATGATTTTGATGAAATTTTGTGATCAGTATCTCCCAGGAGGTTTTATAAATTTTTCAAAATTTTGCTAACATAACTGCCACGTTATATTAAGATCAGTACATTCGTGCATCGTTATTTACAATTTGTAAAAAAAATTTCCCCCAAAATTCCTCCTTCCCCGAAAATCGAAAAATACTATATTGTTATTTTTTATTGCATGGTTTTAACCCAAATTTTTTTTTATGTCTTTAGGCATAATACTAGTGAAAGTGACCAAAAAAAGATACTTTGGGAACAATATTGGTGAGGAGGAAGCTGATCAAAGTATAAAAATATTGATTTTTGTTAATTTTAAAACTTTTTTGTTTTATTTAAACATTTAATACTATTCAAAATTTAAATAGTAAACTTTTAGTAATAATATTACAATGAAATTTCATCATAATTCACCTCGCCCAAAAAAAAAAGACTTCTTAGGTAACTTTATTGGTAGTACATTTTTTTAGTGCCACTTTTTTTAGTTTTTTCCATTTAATAAAAAATGTAGAAAAATCAAACAATTCTGTTGGAAGGTGATTTTGGATTTGGGAGTGGAAAAATAAAAAAATACTGATTTGCAATTTAAAAATTTTTGGGTTTATTTAAACATTAATAATTTTACAATAAAACCTCATCATAAATTACCTCCCACCCCAAAAAAGAAATCTTAGGTAACTTTTTTATGTATAATTATTTTTCCACTACATAAGAATAAATAACCAATGTATGAAAATATTACAACTTTGTTGTCAGCTTTTCTTATTTTGGATAAGAAATCCTTTTCAATTTTTTATAAATTCTTCAGTTCAAGAAAACAAGGAATTTATTATACTGATAATTTTCTTGTGTTCCCACTTTAATTGATTTTTTTTTAATAACAATTTGGCGTGAAACATATGAATTTCCTAATATCAAGCTGCCAGATGCTAAAAACACAATGTTAACAGTTACCTATCTAACCATGTATCAGGACCAAAATTTATTTAATGTAGATCACATTAAATACAAAATTTTTTTTATTTAAAAAATTTGTAAATAGTCATCAAAATTTAAGTTTTCCTGATATCTTGGATAATCAGGATTTTTTGTAATTATAATGAAATAATATATACTCGTATTTATAGTAAGTGTCGTTAGGTAATTAAAAATACAACTGGCAATAATGGAAAAATTATTTAATTCAATAAACTGTGATTGTATGACATTCAAGTTGGCACCCATGACATAATTTCCATTATTATAACCTCATATGTTTATTTCAAATTATAGGCTCCAAACATGTTCTATGGAAGAACAGCATACTGTGATAAGTCTGTTTTCGGAAGGAATAAAACCCACCAACAATATGGTAAAAAGTGTATTAACCATGCAAATTTTTATATCTGGATTGCAGAGTTTAAATCCGGCAGAACAAATTTCACCGATTTTCAATGTTGTGGAAAAAAGGTAGAAATTTCAATTGTCGTTTGGCAAAATCGCTTTAATGATTTTATTTGCATAGTTAAATTTATATATATTTGTAAACAGATTTATTTTGTTTGGTCCTCTCAAAGAGGTTTTACACAGCACTGAGTTTGACAGAAATTAGCAGTTTAAGATTGCTGTATTAAGATTGCTCAGATTCAAGGTGAACAATTTTTTACTATTAGAATAACAAAGTTCACAAAATGATGGGACAAGTGCCTAATTGTAGCCCAGGAATATGTTGAAAAGCAAAGTTAGTTTCATTGACATTAAGTAAATAATAATTTTTGTACAGTAATTTGTCTTTAATAATTCATTGAACTTCTTATATTCATATAACATGATTTATACACAGATAGAATATATTTTGGTATTACCTTTGTTTTGTATTGTTCAAAAGGTTCCTGACCCAGGAACTTGTAAATAATATAATATAATATAATATTAGACCCAATGACTTTATCATTGGGTCTAAAGTAACCACTGCAAAAGTGAGTTTGTATACTTACACACTTAATTCGTAGTGTAGATAACCCAAAAAGGTTCAAGAACAATCGAAACTAATCTTTTTTTTAATAATTATTTTTAAAATATTTCTTTTTTGTTAACCTAAGATTATAAGTCTTAGTTAAATATGTCTGTTTTAAGTTATCATATTTTCCGATTCATTTAGTTAGGGCATACCATTCCTATTGTTAATGAAGATAAATATGAAATTTTCTTACTTTTTATGACAATTGATCAGAGAAAGTGATAAATTTTTGCTTTCACTACTGTTATACATAAGTGATCATTTTAAAGACAGGTAATTAATCTCATATAGTTACAACATATGTTAATCTTTTGGTATTCAACCTAGTTGGGATTATGATTTAAATTTTTTTTATATTTTCAGTTAGTTCTAAAGTCTTGAATACATCAGACGTTATTTTTCAGTAGCATTTCATTAACCATGTCAATATTCGGTCCCACTTTTTAGGAGGTAAGGTCATTGATCTGTTTTTTAATGGAAAAAATATTCGTCCAGTTGAAATGTATCAACATTTAATTAAAACCTATTAGGAAGGTATAATAAATAAGAAAATTTGTGGAAATGGAGTCTGTTATTCAATAAAGAGAGAGCAAGTATGCAGATGAAGCAAGATCTGGATGCCCGTCTATCATCAACAATATTTATTGGGGCTAAAAAGGCATTTTTATGATTAATTTTCAAGGAGAAACCATCAATATTAGAAAGGTATTGTGAAACCTTAGAAGAGTTACAGCATAGTAGAGTCTGCATGGACTACTCACTAAAGGGATTTGTCTGGTGTACAAAAACACATAATGTCATGTTGCTAAAAATATGGTAAAAGAATTCCAGAAGTTTTGATGGGAGCAATAGATTAGTCTCCATACACTCCATAACTGGCATCATCTGACCTTTCCTGAAGCTGAAGAATTTTGATGGGAGTAATAGATTAGTCTCCATACACTCCATAACTGGCATCATCTGACCTTTCCTGAAGCTGAAGAATTTTCTGTATATTTATGTATCTATATTTGCGTGCGCATGTCTGTATGTATGTGTGTGTGTGTGTGTGTGAGAGAGGGAGAGAGAGAGTGTGAAAAGAGAAAGTGTCTGATGGCATTTATTTTTTTTAATAACTATAGAACATACAGTTATAAAACTCAGTATACTGACTTTTGTATAAGAGGCATTGATATTATTAAATTTTTACAAAATTAAACAAAGCAGTAGGGTAGTTGCCTTTAATCTGTGACTGTTGTCTTGAAATGGTTAACTTTAGTGAAAACTCCACTGAAACTTGTACAAGATTATTACAAGTAAAAGATTATGTTGGTAGTAGTATTAAAAATGTTTAAACTTCCCTAACCCTCCTTTTATGTAAAATATAATCTAAAATTAATTTAATTTTTTTTTTTTTTTAGTTTATAGAATTACATATAAAGATAAAGATTATATTTGTATGGTATTTCCCCTCTTAAGTCCATGGGAGGGAATTAATCACTTCAAACAATTTTAAATACATTTACTTATTTTTTTAAATATTCTAATTTTTTTATTTCTCATTCGTTCAGAAAAATAATAAATAAACAAAAAAATAATTAACCTTCAAAAGGGCAGGAAAATATTAAATAAACAAAAAAATAAGTAAACTTCAAAAGGGAATAATAATTTTTTAGATTTATCCCTAAAAAAAAAAAATTAAGTTTTATGCTCCATGCCAATAAAATGGATAGTTCACAATATCTATAACATCCTTTTTTTAATATTTATTTTTTTCTCTAGTAAACTAGAAACAGTAAAATATTTAGTTCTTTAAACGTTTTACTTCCTTATATTTCAGACTTTTAAATATTTAAAACAGTAAGATTTTGTGATATTTATTCAATTTTATTCTGTTGGAATTCATTGTTTAAGTCTGCTCTTAAACTTCAGAAAATGTAAATAAAAGTTTTTATTACATTACATATTAAGATTTAGTTGTAAATTTAACTTAAAACAATAAAATAGCTGTTATTATAAAATAACGCCAATTTAATGATTTTTTAAACATTCATTCAAGTTAATAAAAAATGGCTTGTTAGTTTAGCATAATTAATTACTCTTATATGATAAAATTTTTACATAATTACCTGATAGAATTTTTATTATTATAGTGAATTAAAATGTTTATTATAACAATTTAGTAGTCGATTAACATTTATGTTGCGATCTAATTGTATACAGACAGACAGTAAAAAAATGAATATACCACTTTTTGTAAGACTTATCTCTCTCTGATACGCCATAAACAGATGTCAGTAAAGCCTTTGTCTTGATAAACACCATGGTTTGTTATGTAATATATGTGCATCATATGTTATGTATGTATGCCTTCATTTATCGTAAACTGATTTTAATAAAACAGATTTCAAAGGATTCATATTAATCTCATGAATGAAAATGCTTATTTTAATTAACTCAATTTACCGGATAGTAGTGTCCCTTCATCGAGTGTGAAATAAAAGAGTTCATTAAATCTTATCATATTTGTTATAAAAAAGTTTTCTAGAGAAAGATTTTAAAATTTGTTTTTTGAAAGAATAAACAATGAATTGATTATTCATTTGTGTATGTATATTATTATTTACATATAGATTATCTAGAAGTGTGAATTAAAAATTAATGTTAAAGACCATGTAATTAAGTGATTTCATTTAAATAATTAAATAACTTAAATTAAGAATGTAAGATAGAAATTTTACAGGAATCCTTCATAATTGTGTGCGAGTGTTCATGTGCGTTCAAGTGGGCTTGTTTGTTTTTTTAATAAAGATATTGGATTTTTTGAGAAAAAATGTGGGTTTTAGTTTTTTATCCAGGCTTCTCTTTTAATTTTTAAAACATATTTGTTACTTTTTCTTCATTGTGACTAATCCAGCGTAGCTAATCCGTCTTCTGGGCACTTCAAAAAAATTAAAGTTTAATGTTACTGATTTTGATATTTTACTATACTCAAAATTATATTATATGTTTATAATATGCCACTAATTATAACTAATTTTGATCTTTTAAAAAATTGTTCTCTCATTTTCCACTTGTATACAAGAATCAGATACAATGATTATTAATATACAGTTGTTATTTATCGATTCACCATTCAAATATAAATTTTAATTTAGAAAGATATATTCCGTAAAATTATTTATTTTATTGAAATATTTTGTTCTGGATATCATTAATGCAATCGTATTGTTTTACTCGTTCAAATAATCATATCCAGCAAAATATTTTATAATTTCCTATATTTTAATAAAAATTTAAAATTTGTTTTACTTTTTTCCTTTATAGAGTAATATCTCCATTTAATAGTTTGAATTTAAATATAAAATAATCATATACCTTTTTTAAACAAAACTATTTATTGTTTTACTTTTTAAAAAATGATTAAAACCAAAGTTTCATTTAGAACAGTTCAGAGGTTCTAGAATTACCCTGGATATAAATGTTTTCAGCTTTAACTGAAAACCTCACATCTTTTCAAAAATGATTTAAAAATAATATAATTTTCTTTTTTGAGTAGTACAGTTTAGGGAAAAGAATTCAATATATTGTGCAGGCAGTAATATTTTATACGTTTACGTAAGATGATCCTACCCAAAATTTGATTCAACTAAATACGGTGAAGATTATTAAAAAATAATAATTTACATTCTTTTTATGACATTTCTGACATGGAGATTAATTTTTAAAAATATATTAAATGTTAAAATAAAGATTACATATCTACTAACATTTTTTTTGCCGAGATTTCATGTAGTCTACCTTTTATATTTTCTACTGTAAAATGTGCAGTTAGCTTTTTAAATACATACACATTTTAATTTTCTCAGTTTTAAATTTCAATGTATTTTTATAAATAAAATAATGACAGGTTAAATAAACAAAATAAAATATGCCTGTGGCATTAAGGGTTGTTATGGAATAAACAGAATCATGTGCAAGGTGAGTGAAAAAAAAAAGAAGTTATAATTTTACATGACACGTTATGAAAAAGGGGTAGGTAGGGATCTCTACTGCAGCTCAGTGGTTCTCACACTATACATAAAGAGTCGCCTGTGGTCGATCTCAACTGACCTTGACAAATGATAACCACAGTGCCACAAAAAGAGTAAAGGTGTATCTAGGATTTGCACCTAACTTTTTTTATAAGCATATATATATATATATGTATACAAAACAAACTGATATTGCCCCTAACATTCGGTTCTAATACTAATAATAATTTTACCAGAAAAGGGGTTAAATGAATTTTTATTGTCCACACTAACAACCGATTCTACTTCCAAAAAAATGCGCTCTCACTCATAAACACATAATGACAGTATAAAAGCATATCACTTAATTCTACATCCACAAAAAAAAAATAGTCTATACTATTCATTTGATGTCCTCGTAATGAAAATAAATGGAAATATCTGAATAATGTTATTAACTTGTAAGTTAACTGCAAAAATTCTGAACAGAAATTTGATAGAATGGTTGCAAATATCATTATGCTTTTCAATTGTATGAACTGGATCCTGCCATAAGATCTGAAACCTAAGCTTAATAGTTTTAGATATTAAACTTAAAGTTTAAAGATTAAAAACTAAAGTTTTTCTTTGAATCAAACTGTTTAATGGGCCTTATAATTGTACTCTTAATTTTATTAGGTTATTTTACTGTTTACTTTGGTATATATTAATATTATTAAATTAAATAAAACTGTGAAATCTTTTGAAATTCTTTAGGAATAAAAAAATTTCATTGAGGTATTATTTTTAATTCTATTTTTAAATAAATAAAAAAGCAAACAGAAACTGTTCTACTCAAGAACTGTTTAAAAAAAGTTTTAATCTATAACTAGATAGAAATTTGAATTGTAAATTAATCGTCTGCAACACATAACTACCAATACTAAAAAAAAATTAGATAAAAGAAAACCGGAATACTCACTAATGCACTACAAAAACCATTCCTTACATTTAAAAAAAAACCTAAAAACATACAACACATGCATATATAAAACTGACCAATGAATAGTAAAAGGCAGAAGAATAAAGGCCACCAACAATATAAATTATGCTGATCAAACATTTTCCTTGGACTGGTCACCAAACTCTGTTGAATTCTCAATTTATAAAAGCATATATGTATAATTAAATTTGTTTAATACTTGATAAAATACTTAGACTAGGTAAATTACAAACCTTTTAAATAATGTCAGTGGGAAAGTTTTAAAAGGGTTTAAAAAAAATTCATGCATTTGGTACTTTTATGCTCGGGAAGTAGAAAACAAGAACAAACGGTAAGAGAGTGCAGAAGGCAACCAACCAGTAGTTGGATGACAAATTATTGAAAGTAGAGTATATTTTGAGAAAATGAGGAGAAGTACTTCAGGGAAGAATAAAAGAAAAAAAAGAATTGCATAATAAGAGAAGAGTGATTGAATAGTTTGTTAGAGTGAATTGAGAAAACAAAACTTTGGTAATTTAGACTTGTGATTAGAGTAGAAGGATAAAGGTTATCGAAGAAAAATGTTTAAATGGAGAAGGTTGCAGTTGGGTTTAAACTACTAAGGATTAATAAGTTTTTAGTTGTTTTTAATTTGTCACAGACTTCTAAAAGTTTAATCTGTAAAAAGATTATTTTTACTTTTTGAAGATTTTTATTTTATTAAAAAAATTATTTTTTATTTTGCTATGTTGTTTATAAACAAAAATATAAATTTTTTTTTTTTTTTTCAGAAACATTTTGAAAATGACATATTTTATTGAAGATTAAAATTATATTATTATATTTAAAAGAAAAACAAATGAAATTCTAGCTGAAAGTTGTTAAAACAATTTTTTTGCAGAAAGTATTTTGGTTGTCAAAATAGGCTTCAGGCATGAAATAGTTAATTTTCTGGAAAACAGTTAATTTAAAAATATTTTAAGAACTTTGGATTTCCCTTTGAAACATCCTTCCAACCTAGTGATGGAGTTTTAGTGTCTCCGCATTACATCAGGAGAGATTTGTGTTTGATTCTAAGTCAATCTGGGCATTTATCACAAGCAATTTAAACACATAACAAGCCAGTAATGTACTGCCCTATGGAGCTCAATTGTGGTAAATTAATCATAAAAAAACAGTTTATGGCTGTTGAAGTATGAAATGCTTTTATTTCAAAAGGGGTTATTATTTTATAAAACTTACTTTCAGGTGAAAAAAATAAAGTATTAAAACTAAAAGTAAACATATTGCATAATCTTAACTTAAATATGCTTTTTTAATTTATACAACCGTATGATTGTATTTTTGCTGAACCACAAGCAATGATGCCATGTATTACACAAAAACATTGCTTATATGTCGATAGTAGCGTGTCTCAGCTATAGGCAGATGGAATTTGATTATTCCTATTTGATTGCGAGTTCCTACAATTTAAAAATTTTTTAATGAAGGTAAAACCGGTTCAAAATTTAAGACAGATTCTAATAGAAAAAGAATTTTAAAAAATAAATATTCCTTTTTTTTTCTAATTTATATATATGTATAAATGGACATTCTACATTGCTAATCTGTGTAATACATGTATGTACATACATGAATAAAATGAAGTAATAATATTTACTAGTTAAATTAAATTGCATACTGTGCAGGTTTTTAATACTTTTTCTAATTAAATTAAAAAAATTGCATGCATTTCTTTAAAAAAGATCATTTCTAATCCTACTTTTAAAAATATTTTGCGTAATATCTAACTAGTAGAATTTAAAAAATGAAAAATATTCATAAAATAAGAAAAACAAAGAAAATAAATTAGAGGACATTTTTATTCATCCCAATAAGATTATAAAGAAAAAGATACAAAAAATCTGTTGAAAATATTATAGATAAAAATATATATATATCCTGAGCATGAAGTCATAACAAATAACTATTTTTCAAGAAAGTTAAGAATTGCAAGAATATATATTAGGTAAAAAAATACATCCTTAAATACAGTTCAACAGATTGTTTTTTTCCTGATTATTGTTATAAATTGTTTGTTGTAATGAATAGTACATGTAAGGAAAAGAAAATTAAAAGATATCGGAAAATGTAGAAAAGAAACCATAAAGTTCTTGAGAAGAAGTTAATATAAACCAACATCAAAATCGGTTAATTTTTTTGGAAGTTATTCAGAGTTTTATTCATATTTTAAAGTACAATTTACTGGTATCTGTAAAAAAAGCTGGTAATTTTTAACATTTATTACGTTGCAAGATTATATTAAACATTTGTCTTTCCTTTTTTAATAATTAACAACTAAATACTTTGTTAAACCATTGCTATATTGTATTACTCTGATTTTTTTTTAGTAAAGTTATTCATTCAAGGGATAAGTCATGGAACATTATTTATAAAAATAATGCTGTTTGAAAATATAATACAATGAGTTATAATAAACTTCTGTACCCTTCTCTTACAAACATTGGTGAAGGGAATTGCCTCCATCCTTTGCTCTGAAAAAAAAACAAAACTACCTCGCATTCCATACGTTGCATTTAGTATTATTAACGTAACTACATTCTTTTCCCTGTAATCCTCACTACAACAATTTTTCTACAGGAATTCATCAGCTTAATTTACATTTTCTCTTAATTGCTTGTGTAACCTCCATTTCCAAACTCCTACAAATTTGTTTTGCCCAGTCATAAACATTTCATATTTTTTATAAATATATTACCAGTTATAAATTTAATTAATTTTTTACATTCTGCATGCACATGTGTATACACACAATCATTAATATATGTTTCATAGAGTCAAATTATGCTTTAAGGAATATTGAAAATTCTGTATAAAATTATGAAAATGGATTCATTTCATATTAAAAGTATAAAATTTACCTCTGTGACGAGTTTCCAGGTGACAGAATTCGTTTGTTCATACAGACTGATGAAAATTTGTTATAACTGTAATTCTAAGAATATACAGCTGAGGAACATAATTTTTCAGATTAATTTAAACGTTTAAAAAAAATTATGAAAGTTTGAAATTTAAAAGTTAAATAATCATTAATTAATCTTTTTTATTTTCTGTCAAGTAACGACTTAAACTATTTTCTTCCAAATTTCTCTGTTTAAGATTTATTGTTTCTATTTATATCCCATTACCTCATTAACTTTCCTTCCTTTTCTCATTTAAACATTTAAACCTTCTTCATTTAAACATTTTCCTTCGATAACCTTTATCCTTCCACTCTATTCACAAGTCTAAATTACCGAAGTTTTGATTTCTCAATTCACTCTAACAAACTATTCTAGTCACTCTTCTCTTATTATGTAATTCTTTTTTTCTTTTATTCTTCCCTGAACTACTTCTCCTCATCATTTTCTCAAAATATACTCTACTTTCAATAATTTGTCATCCAACTACTGGTTGGTTGCCTTCTGCACTCTCTTACCGTTTTCTATTTCCATTTTTACCTAAACTAAAAACAAAAACATGTCATCATCAAGCTTTGTTTTATAATATTCTAATATATGATTTATTCATTAATCTTGGTTTATGTAATCTAGACTGCTGAAGAAAGGATCTAAAAAGAATATTATCATAATTTTTAGTTGAAAATATCATGTTTCCTTTACGAAAGTTAATTAAATGTACTAAAGTATTAATTTTTTTGTGCTGGTAAAATCTAGAGAATAAAATCAATAAGTGTTAATCCTTAAAACAACAGTCTTTTAAAAATAAGAATTTGCTAAGTCGAACTAGCTTTAATATTTTTTTTAGTTTATCTGTGTTGATTTTCTATTATTTCATTCTATTAGCTTAATGTCTAAATATTTTAATGTTGTGTATATAGAATGAGGTCACAGTACTGTAAAAAAATTTAATTTATTCTTTATAATGTAAATAAAATGTTATATTTTTTAAGAAAAAATGCTTAAGTTATTTTTTATTAAGTAATTGATTAGGTGTTATGATTAAATAAGATTATTATCATAAACACCATCTGTTCATGTTTTCTATTTACCGTCTTTTATGTTTATCAAAGTGGTAAGTAATTATACACAACAATTAATTAAACATGCTCAGTCTTACATACATGCAACATATTGAGCTGTTTGCATTAAGTGTTTAATAATACTTCACAATAAGTTCATTCCTAATTTAGTTCACATATTTTATAAAACAATTAATTAATCTAGCATAATTTTCAGATTATAATATATGATTAAAGTTTATTACTAGAAAATAATTAAATTATAATAAAAAAAAACATTTTGCTAATTATTAATTTATCACTAATAAACTACAATAGATATCGCTTTGAAATTTACATTTTAGTGTTATCAATATTTATTAATTATAGCCAGTTTTTTTTTATCTAAGCCGGAAATAATAAATAGTTATTTGGTAGACCACATTAAAAATATTCCAATTATTGTAGAAAATGATAAATGCTTTACACTAGCAGAAATTATTCAGTAAAATTATTTACAGTCTAAGCCTACCAACACAAAATGACCTGCCAAATTACTTAATGGTTGTCAGGTTTCCTGGAAAGTATAAACTCTTTTATTGTAGTATTATATTTGTCATCTTTTTCTGACACTATCATTAAGAATAGTGTTTGATATATAATGTATGTGCAGTAAAACACTGCAATGTATTAAACGTGGACATGATCTGGATTCTTTACCATCTTATTTGACATTTAACAATAATTATCTACCAAGCATGAACACAGGACAAAAACTGACAATATATTAGATTATATTTGCAGTCAGATAACTTTTCTTGAAATTGACAAAACATGAGTAATTTTATGATGATGAAGTATTGTGCTACGTAGAGCTCTGTGAATTAGGGAAGTGAGTAGTAACATTCATGATGCCATTGTGTATAATGACCTTCAACGAGTAGTTGTCCATTTGTGAAAATATGTTAGTTACTGTGTAGTTGTATTTTCTAGTACTGTTAACTAGTACATAACAGATGCTTTTAACTAGTGTAGTAGATGTAGTGTATAGTAATTGCCGTCAATGCACCTCACCTACTCGATCAACTCTGTTGACCAGATTCATGGAGCTGATCCTCAGAAAATATGTATGTTAACTATTTGTATAAAAATTAAGCAGCTCAGACTAGTAAGATTCAAAAATGTAGAAAACTGCTTAGGTGACATATGGGAAATAAAATTCAGTTTCAACAGCTTTAGAAAATGTTCAATTAGATTTTTTTTTTCTATTCACTGGGATTTTTTTTATATAATAAACAGCACAGTTTTGCCATGATATAAAAATATTTTATTAAGAGAATGTGATATTTTAATATAATAATTTATTTATAAACTGAAAAATCTGATTTTATAGATTTGACTGGTGTACGTACTTCTGTAAATTTTTAATTATTATTGTTAATGATTACAGTCAAATATATTTATCATTACAGGAAGATGTTTCACCCTTAGTAGATCGATCAATGAAACATCAAGTAGTAAGAGAAGACCAACAACCATGTTCATTACAACCAGCAGCATCAAATATACCTTATGTGCATAACAGAGTACCAAAACAGTGTAATGTACCGCCTTCAACTCAGCTACCTGGGTTCATTCGCAAACTACTTCACAAGAAATTAAATTTACCATCAGCATCTGAAGATCATCATCTTTTATCTAATGGTTACAATAAATTCTTTTTCTTAAGTTATTTATTCTTGCTGTGTTTTTTTAATGTTATTGTTGTGTGTTTTTTAATGAATGTAAGGGTAGAGAGAAAAGTTCCAGGCCTGGATAAGAAAACTTTCTGGCTACATTTTTATTTATTTTTCAACATAGTCACCATTAACATCTGTATACTTGGCCCAGCATTATACAAGAGCACTTATGCCAGTTTGGTATTTCAATTTATCCAACTCTTTAAAGTAACCATCTACAGTGATAATAATTTCATTATTGGTCAAAAATTTCTTTCCTTAGAGCCATTTTTTTAGATTAGGAAACAAGTGTTAGTCATTAGGAGCCAGATCATGTGAATATAGAAAATGCAAAGGCAAAAATCAACAAATTACGGTTCAGAACTCTAGATGACTGAAGTGTGAGCTAGATTATCATGATGGAAAAGCACTTTTTTTTTGCCAAATGCAGTCGTTATTTCTTAATTTCATTACTGAGGTGCTGCAGTATGGTCGCATAATATTCAACATTTATTGTTTCACCCTTTTTAAGATAATGATAATTATAGCATCCAAAAAACAGTTACCATAACTTTATTAAAGGAGAAAGTGGTTATTGTTTTGATTACTGTTTGTCTCAGGAGTGTAGTAATGAACCCAAGTCATAAATTGGCATAAAGATTCCTCTGCTTTGCGCCAAAAGAGCTTGAGACAATTACTTGAAATGTTTTTTGGTCAGGCATGAGCAAACTGTCACTCATTTAGCACACGCTTGTTCATGCCCAAATGTTGTACAAAATATTGCACATGCATTCTGTTGACATGCCTGTAGACTCTTTTAACTCATTCATTGTCGCTCGTCAATTTGCTAAAATGATTTTATCCACTTTTTCTGTCATTTCTAGTGTAGTCACAGAAGGGCATCCACTGTGTGGTTCATCACTAGTGCATGTTCAACCTATTTTAAACTGTATGATCCAGCCTTGATTTGTTGTATTTGATGGAGAAGAGTCTCCAATGTCGTATCAAGCTCTTCTTTAATTCCCTTTCCACTTAAATCTTTTAGAGAAAGTACTTAAACACTGCACAAATTTCCAGTTTTACATTTTCCTAAAAACACCCTAATTCTCCACTTAGACATACTGTAAATACTATATACTAAGTGATGCAGCAACTTGAAACTCTTGAGAAATCCGTCGAAGTTAAATGTACTAACGCCATCTCTGTGTGGGGCCCGGAACATTTCACTCCATCCTCATACATTACAGCAAACTACTGTTTTGTATAATCAATCCTGTGAATTACATATTCTTTGAACAATTTAAATTTAAGTGTGGAAAAAGCAGCAAATTATTTTTTACATTAATAATTTTATAAATAAGTAAAATAATATTTAGATACTAATCCCATTAATAATAATATAAGTATTTCTGTTGCATGGTTGGTGTCATTTGCTAGATGATATTTTCATGGAAAATCAAGTTGATTTTGTCTAGCAGAATTACACCATTTTATTTTTAACCCTACAAGTGCCCATTAAGAACAGTCTATGTTGCCAGCTCAAATTTATTTGTTTTTCGGCCTTCTGATTATTTCTTTACAATTGTTGTTCACAGAAGCACTGTAAAATGTAAGATATCAAATTATTCAGAAACATTTCATCTTTCAAAATACCTAAATATCAATAAAATAAGAAAAGACTGTTCATTAAATGTATCAATAAACATAGAAATTTCATGCAACATACAAAAAAATAAAATTTGAGTACCCACAGAGAATTATCCATAGACAGCAGGAATTTTCCAAAATATACATTTTGTTTGTTATATTTTTATTGTCTTTGTCTGTCAAAGTTTCATTGCAATAAATTGATGTTAGTACAAGTTAGAAGCAAAAAACGTCTTGCACTACAACATTCAGTTCATTACACAACTCGCCACTGAACACAACAAAATACATTTATACATAAAACTAAGTTATAGGCTTGTTCAATAGAGTTGCACTATTTACATTTTATTTATATTAGAATAATTTAACAAATTTATTCATTTTATTTCAGGCATTTTCTGCCTTTTGTAACCTAATGGATGATAATAATGATCTAGTTTTTGCCAACAGTTGCAATGGATTCCTACATTACAACCTAGGCACTAAAATTTTGACCTATATCTATTATTTTCTGGACCACAGACGATACACTTTCTTTCCTTTCTATCTGGAAGTTTTGCAAAAAAAAATGGTTTTTTGTATCCTCACTAGATTTTATGTTTACCAAAGGTCCAGGTCTCTGAGGCACATCATCCTCATTACTGCCATAACATATTGCTTCAATAATATCCACTAAAAAATCATGTTAAGGCCAAGGATTGTCTGTGTTATCACAGTAGATGATTTACATATTAAGTACTGCTCCATCAATTAAATTTTTAAATATTTTTTCGTGTACCTCCTTGTAGCATGGTTAGCAGCAACATGATAGACCTTTTTGTGTTTTACATCAACACCACTGATGTTTTTATTGTATGTAAGTATGTTAACTCATGTTTTTATTGTATGTAAGTTTTCCTATCTCTTTGCCACTTCAGCAGATGAAAGCATGAGAACATATTTTTAGTTTTTTTCTTTTAAAAACAGAAAACAGAGCCTCTTTTCTAAAAAAATATTGCTTCTCCCTTTGATTGAAATTTATACTGCATTAGCTCTTTGGATAGACCTCTGGAATTAGACCTTATAGTGTCTGTTATCATAACTTTCCTTTTATACAACTCTTCTATTAAAGATACTTTTGTGTAAAAGTTGTCTATAATGAGGTGATATCCCTTACCTACTTTCTATTTTACCTATCTACTTTGCAAACATCAGTTAAAAATAACACTACAGCATTAGTCATCCCAAGTGGATCTCCAGTAGCAAAGAACTTTTTACTACTGTACAATTCAGTATGTATTACATAACCACTAGGACTGTCACATAATTGAAATTTCTTTATTCCAAACAGTGAATGCCATTTATTAGGCATATATTGAATATTTATGACTTGATTTTTCATGCCAATTAGGCTTTCATCTATGAAAACTATTTGATTTGTTATAAAGAGTGCCTTCCATTTCTAATTAAAATAAAAAAGCAAAAACCTTACTTCATTACCTCTAGGAATCAAATTATTATTATTTGAAATATGGATGTAACGATCAATCAATTGAAACTCATTTCGTACCATTACCTCACTAAAGAAAGGTATCACTTGGCTTTCTCCTATTATCCCAATGGGTTGATTTTCTTTTTTCTGTTTAAGCCCAAATTCAGCATTACAGCAACCCAAGTTTTAAGTTTTGAAGATGTTACAGGCCTCCATTTGTGAGTTTTATTAGGAGGATGAGTTTCTAACCATTCTTTCATGCTGTCTATCTCTTGTTCACCATACAAGTTAGTTTCTGATGCTAATGTTGACCAGAAGTTATTATCAAACATCATAGAAAAATAAGAAATTGAAAGAATAAGTCGAATATTAGGTCTTGGATGATGAACAGAAAAGGGAATTTCACTGTGGTTTGTGTTGTGGATTAACTTTGGTCCAGATTTCACTGTCATTACCGCTTGAAATAGGCCTAGGTTTTTTGGTTATATGTCTGAAATTTCTGTGGGCTGAACTACATTTTGAGATGACAAAGATAGTAAATCATTGTGATCTTAAGTTAACAAAAGAAGTTAAAGAGAGCTATTGTCAGTAGGTACTTCAATAACAATGATATTAGATGGGATACTAATGTTTGAGGTTATATTTTAAATACCATTATAAATATTTTCTCCTACCTTATTTTCTTAACCGGTTAATTCTTCATCAGAATCATCACTATCACTACTAGATTCAGTAGAATAATCTGAAATATCAAAATTATTACTCCCTTCACAATCTATAAGAGCCAAATCATCATTGGTATTCATTTTCAAAACAAAACAACTAAGCAACCTACTAAAAAAAAAATTTACAGTAGCCTATTTAAGAAACACATTAAACATTTCTAAATAAAAGACAGTTTAACATTAAATTACCATAATAATAAACGCAACACATCTGAAAAACTGTAGCACGCACTATGCACATGACTTATAAACAAACCAACCAAGTTGAGGCTATATTCACAATACTATAAATCCCCTACCACTTGGTTAATCACAGATATTTTTACATCAATGGACTCTGTATAATTTTTTCTATTCAAATAATTATAAAAAAGCCAACAGAGAGCAGCACAGACTAATAATTCCTTTTGTAAGAGTCGGTTCAGCCGACTTTGGCACCAGAGACCAGTAGATAAAAGTTGCTAGCAACTTTTATCTACTGGTCTCTGGTGCCAAATTTTTTTTAAAACCATATTTAAAAGGAACCTTAACTACAAATTTACAAACAACAAACTAAACAAATTACATTCAAAAAAGGATCTCCTCCCTTATGTAAATACAACTTCGAGCTACCCCTAACTGAAGTTAAATTAATTATAGCTTAAACCAGTAGATAAAATCATAAGCTAATAATTTTTAAAAGAAATATTAGATAAAGCTACCCCTAACATTATCTAACTTAAATAAAAAAACAGTAGTTAAAATATATAAAAGTAAACTTAAAAGTTGATATTCAAAAGCCACACAAATACAAGTAGATAAAGTTAAAAGATACAAGTAGATAAAAGTTGCTTTAAGCAACTTTTATCTACTTGTATCTTACTTGTAGGGTTAAGTGTCTTAATCAATCACTAAGGTTTTCATCGTTGTTACGTATTTATTACGCTTATGTACATTCCAATCAGTAGTGTGATATTTTCTCATGGGCTCCTTCAAAAAAGTCAGACCAATTTTTCAAGATATAAAAATGAGCTGAGAGATCATTGTTTGGTACCCATAAATAAGAAACAGCTCAACATCTATTAAATAAAAAATTTTAATTTGTCCGCGTGTTTATATTTACAAACATATTACGAATTCAGTGGTGGCTCACATATAGGCACTGTGGGTCTGCAGCACCCCTTATTTCCACTTGATATTATCAACAACATTTAATATAAGTCCTTTTTTCATTATACTTGTACAGTATATAATCCTTAAGCTTAATGTCAATAGCCATTCTCCAGTTTATGAAAAAGATACAAAAATCTTTGTGTAGAACTGTGTGCTTCACAGTTCCAGCAGCGTGGTGTTTGGCTGTTGTGCGCATGCACATATAGGAAGCTGCACACAAGGGAGAAAGAGCTCTGTCACCCCCACAGTGCAGACCCTGGCGTGCTGGTGAAAAGGAGTTTTTTTTTTTTTTTTTTTTTTTTTTTTTTACTCTGTGTGTGTTGTACTTAAAAACTGTGTACCATATTCTTGAATGTGATAAAATATAGAATTAGAGATTATTATCCTGCTTCCAAATATTCTTTAATTCATTTTTTTCAGTTCTTTTATTTTACAGAAAACTTTAACCATGGCCTTGAAAAAGCCCAGAAAAAAATTTTCTGGAGCAGCACCCCCAATAATTTTTTTAGCTACAAGCCACCACTGGTAGCATTATCCTTAAAAAAAGAAAAAGGTAATTTATTATTTAAAAAAAAAAAAAGTATATCCTTCTCTATCCTACCAAACAACAGAACTATTTTCACTTTAACGCAATACTTTGTCACATTAGAAAAACCCTTATTATAATTACATTGTTGTTTTTATTAAATTACCAATCCATTTTAAAGATCTTCTCACCAATTTATTTGAAATAAAGTCCAAGACTTTATTTTACTGAGCCAGTGTTATTTTTTTTTAATTAATAATTATTTTTAAAAAATCTTGAATTTTTTGCATACGTTTTATGTAGCCAAGTAATACACATTAGGTCTGAAAAGTTCCTGAACTAAACTTCTGTAGTCAATAGAAGTAGCACCATCTCTTGGACAACCAAGGAACTATGTAGCACAATGTCTGAAGAATGTATGTACAAAATTTCATCACATTTTGTCACTCCAGTCTCGAGTTATATTTGGCCATGTACGTTGTGTTCATGTGACCTTGTGTGAGCTCACGACATGGAACAGAAGTGAAATAAAATTTTGTGTTTGATTTCAAAAATCTTTAGTTGAAACTTATTCTATGATACAGCAAGTATTTGGTGATGAAGTCGCATCTTGTACTACAACATACACGTGGTAGAAGCAGATGACAAACAAAGCGGGAGGCCGTCAACTGCTGTTCACAGCAAAAACATTGCGAAAGTGCAAGTGCCCATGCTTGAATAACCTCATCTTACCCTTTGGGCCATAGCATAAGAGCTAAACATCAGTAAAGACACGGTACGTACAATTCTAAAAAATGAACTGCCGAAAGGTATACTCTTCTCTTGTTCTACACTTCTTAACCAAAGAACAAAACACATGCGTCTTTCTTTCGCTCAAGACTTTGTTGAAACAGCCGATAGCGACCTGAATTTTTTGCAAACAATTGTAACTGGAGATGAAAGCTGGTGGTTCATGTATGATCCACCAACAAAGTATCAATCTGCTGCTTGGTTAAGTCCTGGAACAGAAAGACCAGCGAAAGTTAGGCAGCAAAAATCAAGTGTGAAAATGATTTTGATTGCATGCTTCACTCACTGAGTTTGATTTGTCATGAATTTGTCCCAACTGATCAAACCATGAATTGTAAATTCTTCTTGGAAGTAATGAAATGCCTGATGGCTTCACATTTATCAAATCTGGCCTGAGTATCAGTATCCAGGCAGTTGAACTCTCTTGCACGACAATGCCCTGGGACACATGGCAACAGTTTTAACACGTTATTACACCACAAATCAAATGACCGTCTTAACCCGCCCGCTCTATTCACCTGACTTGGCTCCAGCAGATATTTTCTGATCCTGAAACTCAAGTTGAAGATGAAAGGCCACTTTTTTGACAACATCCAGCCATCCAAAGGGCTTGCACCGAGCAGTTGGAAGGCGATCTTACAGTTATTTTTCCAGAACATTTGACAGGCTCTACTAGCGCTGCAATGAGAATATAATTAGAGAAGGGTTCTGTGTAGAGGGCTGATGTGAGTAAATTCGTTTATCTTTAAAGTTGTTTTTTTTTTTTTTAATTTAATTTAGATTAGGAACTTTTTAGACGTAGTGTGTATGTGATCAAATAATTTCCACTAATAGTTTCTAAACTGTACGCGTTTGATTTTTTGTCGATTTTCATATATCTGTCTGTTATGTAATGTATTTATTATTTTATGTATTAATGTGAACTTAAACAACTTTTTTTTCTTTTTCTGTATAATTAATTATGTAATTTCTGGTAAAGATCTGTTCACGGTTTTACCATAGTTTCCCTTGGTCTGTTGAGCCAATTCTGAAGCAGTTGCTTTTTTTAACTGTTTAGTAGCACATCACCAATTCAGATGTGATCAGTATAATGTATAGTTAATACTTACATTAGCATATATTAATGTTAGTTTTAAGCATAGTTCATAATTTACTGGATATTTGTTCAAATATTAATTAATTTTTAATTTTAAAAATTGAGTACAAATTTTTTGTTAAACGTATTAAGCATTCATTATATTAATTGGAAAAAATATTCCATTCTGTTGATTTACAAATGTTGTTCACTAACCATTATTTTATTGATTTCAGGTGCAAATAATGATATAAAGATGACAGTTTCACCATTTGAAAAGCACAATACTGCTGAAGATATTCAACCAAGTGCAAGTGGTCGTCCTACAAGTTTACCATTGGAGTTGGGTTCAGTTTTCTTGGATGCTAAATCAGGAAGGATTAAACGTGAGTTATCGGGCCGTATAAAAACACCGGGAGATGTTCCACCATCTGTTAGACGGAAACGAGCTAGGTTATCATTATATGATGACAGAATTATGGACCAGTCAGCTTCTAGTTTCTAATTTATATTATTTACAATTAATTGACTGATTTATATTTGTGATTAAGCTAAATCCGCTGTGAAAATTAGGAAAACATTGCTTTTATATAAGGTGATAAAACATTCTGTAAATATTTGTGTCATTTTTTATTGTTTTTTATTTTTAAATAGTTTAGTTTAAGTTTGTTATTTTTATAATTTTTTTAATTATTCAAGATATTGAATGTAAAAAATTGAGTCATCACATTTTTTATTTTTTTAAAAATATTTTTATCTTCTTTGAACTTTGTAGATATTAGACTGAGACATGTTAAATTAAAGAGCAAAAAGTCTTTTTTCTAAAAGATATTCTTGAAATGAAAATAGCACTGACTCATAATTATAATTTTTCTTATTTATCAGTGGGTTCTTTAAACTAAATTAATTCACAATATAGTTCTGTTAGACATTTCAGAGTAGGGAAGACATTACAGTAAAAGACCTTACTATTTCAGAAATTAAAATTATAATTTTTTGTTATTAAGACTGTTCTTAACAGGGTTTAAACTGATATTGAGTTTTTATATGAGGGACATTCAATAATTAAAAAGACAAATGGATGTAGAAAAAACTGTGTATTTTTACAAATGAGACTTTTACTACTTCTGAACATAATCTCCACCAATATTAATGCACTTGTCCCAACGATGAACTAGTTTTTTTATACCTGATGCAAAAAGTCTTTGTCTTGTTATTTGAGCCACTTTCCCACAAATTCTTTGACCTCCTCGTTGTTGCTGAACTTTTTTCCATGTAATGCCTCCTTGAGTGGACCAAACAAATGAAAATCCGAGGGAGGCAAATCTAGACTGTAGGGAGGATGTGGTAGTTTATCCCAGCCCATTTTTCCAATGGTTTCTTGGGTCAGCTGGGCAGTGTGAGGGCGAGCAATATCAGCCTTTTCTTTGAGATCCATGACGTTTTTCTCTCATTGCTGGCTTTACTTTTTTCATCAGCATCTCTTAGTAGTAGACATTGTTTATTGTACGCTGATTTTCCAAACAATCACAAAAGACGACACCTTGGGCATCCCAAAAGACAGTCAACATGACTTTTCCTGCTGATGCTTGTGTTCTGAATTTTTTCGGGCAGGTGAGCTGGTATGCTTCCATTCCATGCTTTGTCTTTTGAACTCTGGTTCAAAATGATGAACCTAAGTTTCATCACAAGTTAAAATTTTGTTTAGAAAAGGATTGCCTTCCCTTTCATAGCGTTCTTTCAAGTCTGTACACAGTTTGAGTGTTGTTTCCTTGTGTTGCGTTAACTCTTTCGGGACCCACCTTGCAATTGTTTTGCTGTACTTGAGCTTATTACTGGTAACGTTATGGATTATGCCAATACTTACTGCAACTGTTTTTTCTATATATTCAACTGAAATATGTCTGTCTTCATGAATAATGTTGTCAGTGCAGGTTTCAAGCGAAGGAGTTGACACTTCAACTGGCCAGCCAGGACGTTGCTTGTCAGTCACTGAGGTTCGACCATTTTTGAACTGTTCTACCCACTTATAAAAATTTCTGCAGTTCATATAGCTTTCACCATACTGTAAAATCATTCAAGAAAAGATTTTAGCCGGTTTTTCACCTTCAGAAAGGAAAAAACAGATCACTGAATGTTGTTCAACTAATTTGGAAACTTCAACCGGACACGCCATCATTAAATACAATATTGACATTATAAACAAAACAATTTTTATCTGTCAGCTGTTCTTAGCTCATTCCAGTGATGCCAACCTAAAGTCATGAAAATACAAAACTCAGTTAGAAACATACAGTTAGAAACTGTTTTATTTCTACATCAGTTTGTCTGTTTAATTATTGAATGTCCCCCATATTACAACCATTTTGCTTAAGCCCATAAAACCTAGAAAAAAATGGGCTTGAAGTATTAAAAACTATGTTGTATTTATTTAATAGTTTTTAGGATGCCATACCCTTTATATGAGTGTTTGTTATATATATATATATATATATATATATATATATATATATATATATATACGAGGGCTATTCAGAAAGTAAGGAACGTTTCCACCTGATGCCGCCAGTCGCATATATATTGGTGTGCTTGTGCTCGGCACCTCAGTCCAGCCGTGACAACGGGAACATCTCCGCACTGCCCATTTTTTTATATACAAATTTGAAATGTGTGAATGTGTGCTGCAATCGAAAATCCCACCAGTTGTGAGGTGCGGTCTGTGATTCTTTTTTGTTGGCAAAAAACTTAAAACCAATAGAAATTCATCGGGAACTGTGTGAAGTATACGGGAACAACGTAATGAGTGAAAGTTCTGTCAGGAAGTGATGCATTCAGTTTAAAAATGGCCGAACAAACGTTCACGATAAAGAGAAGAGTGGACGTCCGAGCATTGTGACTGACAATCTGGTCTCCAAAGTTGATGAAAAGATTCGTGAAAACCGCCGTTTCACAATAACTGAGCTTTCTCTATGTTTCCCACACGTTTCACGGACTTTATTGTTTGAAATTGTTTCACAGAAGCTAGGCTACCACAAATTTTGTGCAAGATGGGTGCGTCACTGAGTGGCTGAGATCACAGGCAGCAAAATTCTATGACACAGGAATTTCAAAGCTTGTCCACCGCTATGATAAGTGCCTGAATTTGTATGGTGATTATGTTGAAAAGTAGTATTTTAGTCCCTCTTTCACATGTATATAATAAAAAGTTTTTCTTGTACTTGGTTTTTTTTAGAATTCCAAAACGTTCCTTACTTTCTGAATAGTTCTCGTACATATATATATATATATATATATATTTTTTTTTTTTTTCTAGTTACAGAAATTCTGTATATGTTTTATTTTACAACTGAAAATAGAAAATTATAAACTTTTGTTGATATGTGAAACTCAGATATTCTCTTTAGCACATTTTGTGTTTATCCTTCTGACCCCATAATTGTTATTTGGCTTCATGCATTATGAGACTGTATGTTTGGAAAGCAGAGATTGTTTATGTATATATTTTCCTTGTGCAGGTCAAGGATCACTTTGAAATCAATACATTCCCTAAGGAATAGTTTGAACTGGATTACTTTCTGACAGTTCAAGTTAATTACATCCTATGTGGCAGTTAAGCCTTACATTAGTGACTGCTAAAACAGTAAACTATCCCAGTCAGAGGCAATAGGTTGATTGTCCTTTTTCTTTTCTCTCCCCTTTCCTAATACATTATTTGTTTTTTTAATAAGTGATGCGATTTATATCAGCTGCTTTCTAATTTTATCTAATCTCATGCTGGGCATCTTCTAACATCTGGTAGGGCAGCTACGTTTTTTAGGAGACTCAGTGGAGTAGCAGTCCTCTTATTTCTGCCTGTAGAATGGTTTAAAGACTTGTTTTCTGTCTAGAGGTTCCACAGTCATGCAAACAATCAGTTGAGGTGCCTACTGGGCAGAGCCATGCTTCATATTCTTTATAAAATTTAATTCTTACATTAGATGGAATATTTTTACTGGAAAATGCAAATGGATAAGCATATAACAACATTGTTATGTATTGTGTAGGCTGTTATTAATTTTTTATGCTTTGAGCTCGCCTTGCTAACAGACCAAACTGTTCCATCAACAGCTTGGCTATAGAGCCTTGGGATGTTACAATTTTTCATCACGTTCAACATGTAACCAATGGAGGGTACAAATTTCTGATGCCTGTTTCATAGATAAAATTTTTCTAGCCTCAGTACAATATTTCATTAAAGGAATTTAAGATTTTCTGAATAAAATAACCCTTTTTTCCTTGTTTTCATTGCACTGCTATTTATATTCCATCATTTTGCAGACGTTCCAGATTTTTTCAGAATGTTAGCCTCTGAAGGAGATAGAATTACAGATTTCATTCCTGGTGTTATCAGTATTTCCATCATTTCTGACTGCTAATTGATGAGTAACCTCAATGACTGTGTGTCAAACATAAATTGTATAAATTATTATGTAACTCAATAAATGTTGTTAAAAAGACTAGAATGTGAAGTTGTTTTTTGAAGGTGTTTTAAGAAGTCCAGTTTGAGTTCAGCAGTAACACTAGAATGAAAAAAGAAAAATGTATTGTGTAACCCTTTCCTTTTTCTTTGTTGAAAAAGGTCTCTGCACCTTTATTCAGTGCAGGATGAATTTAAACAAATGGGTTCAGTGTTTAAAACAAATTTTTTCAAAAGACATTGTATTATTCAGAATCATGTGCTATATTTGTAGACTCCAGTTCTGGAACTGTTTTATCGTAAACTTGATTAAAATTCATACCTATAACTTGATGATTCAATGTTTTTTCATTAAGCTTCTGATTATGCATGTAATGTATATAGTAAAAAAGCTCTTTTTTTGTTTCTTTTAATTGGCATCAATTATTGCAATAGTTTGCCACTAACAAATGGTAGCAACATACAAGTAGACTACACCCAATGTTGTTTAAATTTAATTGTTTTTTGGAACTGATTAACAAAACATGTTTTTGGCTGTTAGAATTTTAAACTTTGTATACTTAAGTTTTCTGTGATGCTATTCCCTAATATATTCCAGATGTTGGGGAAACATCAGGTTGCAAGAGAATACAGAACCCATGTTACCATCTTAACCAGGGCCTGCTGAAGAATTAGCTACTGGGGATGTTCTGAAATTAATTTTCACAATTTGTTTCTTAAAAATATTTTTTGCTATTATAAATATGTTCTAATATACATTATGAAAGGGAGCTACTTGCATCATGTAAAAAAAAAAATAGTGTAGAAATGTAAACAATTAAAATCATATGTAATCATTGTTCAAGTGTTAAAGCAGTTAAATAGTTATTTAGTTATTCACTACTTACTATTAGTTTTTTTTTTATGTATAATTAAATCACAAATTTTACAATTATATTTTATATAATTAATCAGTTAATGTCTGTTATGTATTTTTAATCGATGAAGATTACTTATCTTCATTTTTTTAGATTTTGATATGTGCCTATCACAATTGATTCTGAAGATTTTAATAATGCACTTTTTAATGTTCTGTTTTTATTTTTATTTTTTAATGTATGAATGAAAGAATGCAATTAGGTGTTACATTGTAAAATTCATCTTCATAGACACATTGACTGATATATTAATTAATTCTAGTTATTAAAAATCTATTAATTATCACTAAATACTATTTTTTTTTCAAACGTATAGCTGTCATTTCTTATTTAGAAGAAACAAAAATGTTTTGAAATATTATAAAAATAATTTTAATTTTAAAATAAACTAAAATTTTCTTCCATTAGTTTAGAAAGTTATATGAAAATTTTTCATCATAAAAATAATTTAATATAAGTTATGAGTGCCACAAGAACAAATTGGAATTAAGATATTTAAAAATCATTAAAGTGCTTGAAATAACTTTTTGGTGCCTTTGCCATTTTATGTAAAAGTATAATTATTAATGGTAATTACACTAGAACTTGCTGATAATTCAGCGATTGTTGTTGAAGTTATATGCCAAAATTTTACTGGAACATATCTTTTTTATTTCTATTTTACTTAATATCAAGTTTAATAAAATTATAAACAGGTTTTTTCATGACCAAATAAGGCTTATTTAATTCTAAGAGGGCGATAATTTATTTTATTTTAAAAACATATAATAAAAATGAAAAACTGACATTTCAGAAGAAATTTGGTATCATTATTCTTAAAAAACAAAAAATAAGTGTTCAAAAGGTGTGTAAATTAAAAGAACCTTAAATTTTTTGCTATCGTGTATAAAATAGTACATAAATAACATGTAATGCTGTTATGTTTTATTTTGTTATTTTTTAACAAATGAACGTTAATAAAGATTCTAGTTTTCTTCATAAGTGTCAAACTAAAAAGTTCAAAGCAGTAACACACAAAAAAAACATGACTTTATTAGTAAAAATTTTCAAGTTATTCCTTTAACTTCCTTTCAGGATAACCCCCTTTCCAAGGTATCCATTTTAACCCACCTTCTGTAAATGATTAGTGACTGTCATCTCTTTTATAGATGGAAGGCACAGCCTACCTTTGCAGTTATTAATCCTCAAAACAGAGCTAGTTTTTATCAAGCCACAATATTATTACCAGTTAATTTGTTATTGTCAAATATACTGATACAATCGTATACAAATCTCTAATTTTAAATTTAACAAACAAAAAAAAATTTTTTAAAACATAATATTAAATCCTCAGTTTTTTGTTTATGATAGTTTGTCTCCTATCATAAACCTCACCCAAGTCAAAATCATAAGTATACTGATCGATACTGTAACAAAAGTTTCTAACATTATATTTATAATGTTAATGCTTCACAAAATTTTTACCATTCAATACTTTAATATGAAAATCTAATGGAAAAAATCTATAATTTTAAATTGAACTTTGACTGAAAAAGCATTACTCCCATTTCTATATTTTAACTATTTACTTAAAATACCTTTTTCTTAAATTCAGGGGAACAGAATATGTCCAAACTTGCGAATGTGGTTCGGGGGGAAATTTCACAGAAATTTTTACCAGTCATGAAAAATAAAAATCACACCGTAAATATCAATTGATGTTGTACTCCTATCATTTTTGCAATTAGCTGTAATAATTGATCTTTTAACAAATTTTGAAAAGATAGCAATGTCATTCCTGGTGAGCGATGACTCATAGACTCAAATTGTGTCAGACAAGGGACGCATTGTGTTCACCAGTGTGTGTGTATGTGCATGTGCGTCTCGTTTCCTCTTTACTACACTATTTATTTACTTGCTTTTGGATAGGCAATAGTGTTTCTTGTTTTTATTAGTTGGCCGGCTACAAGCGTATTGTTTTCTTTTAATAGCGTTATCTGATATATACAATATACAGTATAGTGAATGTAAAATATCAAAATTGTACATTGATTATGTCGACATTTAAAAGTAAGCAAGTTTTGTGAATAAGACTTGCTTAGTAAGATTAAGCCTAACACATTTATTTTATTTCAGTGCCCTCTTCAGTGATCATCTTCCCTTGAAGCCATCACACTATAGCCAATATCAGACTATTGTGTTTGTTGAGTTGTGATTTTTATTGTAATTCTTGTTCATAAAATAATTTTTTGAATAAATTAAGTGTCTGCAACCCACATATTTTTATTACTTCTCTTTTTATAACTCATCTCATACAATAAATTGGTCAGTAAAATGTAATAAACCCTTGCTTTAATTTTGGAGAAATTTCTGACTGAAAAAATTGTATTTGGGGCAATTTCAGGAGATCTGAACATTTTCTGCTCCCCTGCTTAAATCATGGTTTTTTTATCTTGCACTGACAAATTAGTGTGTTACAGAAGCACTTCAACAAATAATATTTTAAGTATTAGTATTATGAAAATGTATTTAATAATTTTATCAAACTTAATTATAAAATTTATTCATCAAATCTCATTTTAAACTTGTTACAGATCATCCCTTTATGAGACTCCTTTAAATTAAAAGAATTAATTTATAAATAAAAAAAATATTGTTAGAAGTTAATAAGTTCTTTAACATTGCCTGTATGATTTGTACGTTTGGCGTTTATTTTGCTTGTGATTCTTGTGCTAAAAACATGTGATTTGACTATTGCTTATTAAGTGTATATGTATGTATATAAGAATCAAAAAAAAAATCTTTTGATTGTTTTATTACTTACCACTTTTTTAAGTAGAAGTTTGCTTACATTGTACTCTCTAACCTCTTTTTGATTGTAAGCCTCTCTCAATGACCTGAATGGCCAGCTTTTAGATTAAATTAACTGCAAAATTTAGACCGTTTTTTCTAGTCTTTTATTGGGTCAGGAAGATATAAAGTAATGTAGCTTCAAGGTGTTATACTTATAAAGATTTTACCTGGTCTGAGCCTGATTCAAATAGGCAAAACTTTTATTTGTGTATATATTGAATCAATCCCATGATCTCATATCCATTTTTTATGCCGATTGATTGGTAACAAAATGTTTGCATTGATCTCTGTTTTATTCAGTTATGATTATTTCTAATTTATCTGTAAATAACAGTAGCCATACAGTTTTGCTTATGCATGTACCATTATTTAAAAGTACCTGTAATCATTTTTTACTTGGCAAATGAAAATAAAAGTGTAATCTGTATACTTTAAGAACAAGATAATTTCTTTTTGACATCTATAACTGATTGCTTCTAGGTCATTTTTCTAATCATGTACTATGGATATATCATCACTATGAATAAAACAGCTTTAATCTATGTGTATCGGTGTTTCTGTTTACAGTTCCATATGCATTATATCAATAACTACTGTTATATCAAAACTATTTATTTTGTACATTGCTTTGTATATTTAATTTTGTCCAAATGTCCAGTGAATATTTTATACTAAGAGGTACTTAAAGATTGTAACAGTCATATTGTAATGAAGAATACCCAGTTACAAGTAACTACGAAATTAATACACTACTTAGGTTTTTAAACATAAAATGTCAGTAAAACCTGTAATGAATGTTATATTTATATGTAGAAGTAAAGTGCTAAATGTTATGTTAAGTGTTATATTATTTAATGTTAATTGATTTTCTGCATTAAATGTAGTTATTAAATTTCAGTCTATATTAAATTTTTTATTATCCCTTAGCATATTGGTTAATTACTTAACCAATATTAATTAATTCATATATAATTAAATTCTATAGTAACCATTACTGAATTTATGAATATAATGTAATTTCTGATGTACATAAATTATTGTTTTAAATAAGTATACATCAGATAAAAAATAGGATGATTTATTTTAATAACATAGTTATTATTGTTTTGTTGAACATATTTTTTTGTTTATTCAGAATATTTTACCATAGAGTGATAGCATTACACAAAACTTAGGATTTTTTTTTACATAGTACGATGGCATAATTTCCTAATATTTTTTTTTCGTTTGTTGATTTATATAGAAATATTCTAAAAGATAAATTCCAATAAAATCATTTTATTATAACTTCAAAACCAGCCCCGAGTTGTAAAGTGATTAGCAAGAGCTCTATATGCTCTATTTATACAACAGATATTTGTAGAATTTCTTGATTAAATTTTTTTTTTTAATAATAATTTGAGTTAAATTGTGTTAATTTATTGAAATTTATATTAAAAAAAAAAAACCATAATTATAATGATTACTTTTGATATTTGATGTCTGTGATAGCTTTAGAGGCCATACTGGAGTAATATTATAAATTTTTTAAATTGTATATAACAGTACTATTTCTGTTCATTGCTTATTATTATAATTATGACTATTACTATTATTATATATAAATAAAATATATATATATATATATATATATACATAATTAATAAATAAATGTACTTAAAACATATGAATAAGGAATTTTATATACCTTAAAATACCATTACTTTTAAAGAAACTGCCTTTACCTTATGGACACATCTCAACCATTAGTCAAATCCTTTGTGTAACCCCCATTTTAGAAACATTGTTGTCAACAAACCCTCGGGCAAAATAGTTTCCCTATAAAAAAAAAAACTGTTATTTAACTTTAATACTGTCTTCAGCTATGCAGACTGAACCATTATGATGGCTGATACTATTCTTTAGGTATCTATCTAAGGAAGAAGGAAGTTAAGGGAAACAAAGATTAATTCCTATGAGTACTAGCCCCTCAGGAGATAGGGTATTTTACTGTTTTATTATCTTGCCCAGGATCATTAAAATACTAACTTTTTGCTATTCAGATGGTATACAAAAAATAATCTCTTTTTTTATAAGTCTATTACTGTTTATAAGAAGAAAAACGATTAATCCATTAATGTTTCCATCTTTTCAAGGAGCCACCTCTACAAAGTCTCTTAATTTTGTATTTGTTAATAATGTACATATGTCTGGCTGAGGAATATAAGTGATACCGCTATTTTGATTCTGATACTGGATAATCATTAAATGAAAGTGATGGACATCATTAAATCTAGACATGGTTAGTGATAATGGTGACAGTGTGTGTCCTTGCTGTATAGAAGTCTAAACAAATTTTTAACATGTTTTTTTTCTAATTCTGATATTTGAGATACGTACATTATTATGCTATGACTTGATCATTGCAGTATAGGTATTTTTGGTTTTATCAATTTGTTAGCTGCTAGCAAGTTTTGATGAGGCTTTGTTGTTACAGTATAGATCTCAAAATCATTTATGTTAATACCGCAATTTTCTTTCTCTTTTGTCAGTATGTTTATATCAGATTTTCTTAATTACTTTTAACCATTTAAGAGTTAAGATTAATTATTTATGTAGCTTTTATAATATAAAAAAGCTGGCAAAAGGTTGCATAATTTGCCTGTGACAGACCTTTATTTCAATTAACCATTGGATTTTTAAAATTTTAATGATTATTATTTGTTTTTAAAATCAGTCAAATAAATTATGAAAAACAGGAAACGATTTTGGAAATCAGTTTTTTTTTGTAAATTTAGTAATAATTTTAGAGATTAATTTCTACAATGTTCCTAGAGGTTCTGGCAATATTTGACTAGCTGGTAGCGAATGTTGTATTGTTACCCCATATAGAAATTAATATCCCTTTGTATATTTCCCTTATAAGGAAACATTTAAATTAAATCTCAAACGTTATTATAAGATTTATTTAATGTTTTAGAAAAAACTGATAAATGTGAAATTGAGTACCACATTGCCCCACTTGTCTGGAGTGCAGACTGGAAATTATGCAGTTTGACAGTTTTATGGTTGTTTTCACATAATTTTTACATTCTGCTTAAAAATTTCAGTCATATCGCAATTGTTTATCAATCGATTTGAATAAATGAGTTTTAATTTTGTTCACAACAAAAGGCTTAAAAATTTGTATAAAAAATAGTCAATAACGTTAATATTTATGATTTGAAAAATTTTAATGGCTGGTATTTTGAAATTTTCAAACTTATTTACTCTGTAGGTGTTGGATATGTATTTATCAAATTTCATTAAAAATATCTCAATCTATAATTATGTTATATGTTTTTATTAATAAAAATAAGATGCTGAACAGAGGGAAAATAAAGTGAGACAGGGTATTTATCTACATGCAGTTTTTTGTTTATTTTACTGCCCTTAAGTTTCCTTCCGGGAAAAACTATAGGTACTGTGATGCTTCCTTGTCCAATGGGGCAAAATCAGCTCAAAACTGTGGAATATATACACCCCAGTTATATAAATTTAATATTTTTAAGTTAATGGTTTTCAAGATATGAAGTGAAAACTGTTTAGAATGATGTTGAACATACTCCCACATCTAATTCCAACTGACTTAAAATTTGCAATTTTAAATTATTTTTTAGGTACTTTCATTGCACTAAAGCTCAGACTACTACACATAAATTCAAAATTGTGAAAACTACCCCTTCTCCTTTTTAAATTTTCCCAAAATATAATGCTCCATAAATAAACTTTTTTTAACCATTTTCAAAGAATTTAGGTTTGATCCAGTTCGAAGATATTATCAAAATACAGGGAAACACAAATACATGTTCCAGAAATTTATATGTTTTTTTTTATAACTCAGGTGGTTGTGAAATGTCTACATTTGAAAAAACCAGACTTCAAAATTACTAATTAATATTAATTTTCAAGTGCATATTTTCTAGAGTATTAAATTATTAAGCGGAGAAATTAGATTTCAATATCAGTAATATTTGAGATATATACAGTAATGTTAATGTTACACCAATCCAGAATTATTTTTCGCCCAAATATTTTATTGTTTTACATTACATAGTATTTAATCAATAATGTATTGCTCCCATCATGGGATTAAGATTTTCTGATTTCCCAATAGGTTGTGATATTGTGTCTGGAGAGCACCTGAAAATTCTCCTTTGGGTAGGATTATTTGTCTCATTTTGTAGCCCCTGTTTAGATTGACATCCCTTTCTCAGTCTCAATCCTTCTGTTCCATTTAGCTTGACACCGGCTAGATCCATACTGAGTGTTCAATCCTCAATATTTGTGCAGTTTGATGTTGCTTTATCTATGAATCTACTCTGTGACTGTATAGATAGTACAAACCTTGGAACTTAAAAGAACATCATATTTAACCAGACCATCTTATACACATATCCATATAAAATATTCAAATGTGTGTATGTTGTTTCACTTGAATTTTAGGCATCTTTGGATCATTTTCAAAAATCATATTAGCCTTCTAAAATTAGGTAAGATTTTATAATCACAGATCTGAGAAAACACTTGCTTTGCATTCATATCACACTTATTTAAAAAATAAACAAAAAAATAGGATTACAGCCTACAAACATCCTCAAATTTTACCTTAATATAAGATGAATTTTGACTAAATAGCAATTCAAAATCTCATTCATTTTAAAAGTAATTTTTTAAGCGCAATATTAACATTTTCGTTTATACTGCTACACTGCTCGGAGTAAATTTGTAGAACGAGTCAGCTTCTCCATTTTTGAAGAATTATCTAGAATAGTTGCCAACTTTTCTATATATGTTTCCCATAACCCACAGATCTGGAGCTCTGACCGCTGTTTTGAAATTCCCATATTTATGTCATGATGTGTTTCTCGCACATTTTTTCTCCATACTTACTCCCATTTAAGCCTTCATTCATATTGTCCAATTTAAGTTCAACATTTTTTTTTTTTTTGTTTTAACTTGTCTTAACACAAAAAAGAAGATGCACTAATTTATACCAGGCACCTTCAGTTCTTTATGACAATCAAAACAAACTATAAAGAAGTCAATTTTTTTATTTTATTTGACACTGTCGCATTTGTGTATATTTTTTAGCGACAACAATAAATAAGATTGCTTGTAAGAAGGCCAAAAGCATGCAACTTTAATCCTGTAAATTTTTTATAAATCTTACTTCTGAATTTAAAAAATAATATATCACTTTTTGTATCAATTTCAAATCTATAATCACCTGATTTTATTTATACTTATAGTTCTATCAATGCAGTGTTAAAACAAATTCTGATTATAATTTTCTTGCTGCAGTTATTCTTTACATTTTTGTGCAATAAAATGTTGAAAATACTCAGATAGTATTATTATTGATACTTCCTTCAGATTAGTAATTAAAAATATTTCACTTTTTTAACATTTTCTTCCTGTGTATATACAGATATAAAATATTTTCCTATATGACAATTAAACAGTAAGATACTTTAATGGCTATAAAGTACATTTTCTTATGACATTTATTTTAAGATTCTTATTATATCCATATCCTATTTTGGGATTCTTCAAAAGAGACACAATTAATTTCTGGAAACCTTGTATTTATTTCATGCATACATACATACTTATACACATACATACAGTTACAGATGGATTTAAATTCACACGTCTATATATGCATACCTATTTTCATGAATTTTTATACAGCTGTATATTACACATTTTCTTGCATTATAAATCTGTTTCTATTTTAAGTAAACATATGTTTTACAAGGAGTACATTTATATACATGTTATAAATTTGTCTAAGATATACTTTTCTGTTACCGAAAATCCAGAATTGATTAATTAATTAAATTTCTTGTAAATTTTTATGTGATTATGAAACAGCAATCGCTTGAAAGTTTAGTATGTACCGTCTTGACGTTTAAATAAAATTTTAAAATGACTGATTTAATACTCGGACAGATATATTACTTTCTTGTTAATTCATTCAAATAGCATGTATTATTTCTATTCTCTGAGAATAACTTGCTAATATTTACCATTAAATTTGATCACTTGGCAGATTTTACATTTGAATGATTCAGTTTGAAATTATAATTTTCTAACCTAATAAACTAGCACCCATTATATTTCATTTACAGCTCTCCTTTAGCTGCAAGTTTCTTCTTAAGAGATTCTGGCATTTCTGGTGGAGGTGGGCGGGGCAAACGAAGCCAAACTTTAACTGCATCATAAATGAACCACTGAGCAGCTGTTAATGTACCAATCATTACTATTCTAGGAACTAGACCTTTCCACATGCCTGAAACAGATTACAATTTATTTTTAAGTTATTTTTTTATACTGTTCTACATGAATATAAAAGTTTTTGGTATTAAACTACACATTTCAGCACACTTTCATCCGCCTCTGTGATATGTAGCCAGGTTTAAATAGAAAACCGATTTATTCTGTTTAATATTAAGTAATATGTCCTCTGAAAACAGTATTAAAGGGCATTATTGAGCAGTTCCCAGATTTAGCCTAAAATATTTTGACTTGCCATGCTTACAACTGGTCTCCACTAGTTTTATTTAGTTCCTTGAGAACTTTTGCAGCTAAACCCAGCGCATTTGCTATGCCCCAAACAACCCATGGAAGTTCTTTTCATGAAACTTATCAAGTAACTCTGTGCAATTCACTCTGGATTTTTTTCTAACATAGCAAAAAATAACACTTCAGCTTCATTTTGTTAACATTGTAAAGTCAGTCATAATATGCTAAATTCTATGATTAGAGAGTGCAGGATGACTTACTGATATATAACTTACTTTTTTAATAATGAAAAAGTATCAACAAGCTCTTTATTGCACACTACTGATCTACTACTCTTACATAAAAACTGTTGTTTCATCCTTTGATAACAGCAATACTACCCCTGTTTTTGTCATCTGTGAGACTTTGAAGATGAAAACTACCATTTGCCATTTACATGAACTCTTGGCACATGTTGAAGGGCTAATGTCTCTAGCTGGAGTCAGGAGTCTGAGAACTTCATAGCAGTTAACTACGTTTTCAAATCAACAAACTGTTGAAAAGGTAAGAGTATTTTTGTCACTGTTACAGCTACTTCTATTATCATAAAAACTGTTTATAGTGGTAATATAGTATTCATGAATTTTGTGTGAAGATAATAAAATAAAGAAATATAATAATTTTGGTTAATCCTAATTAAGTGCTACTGTTATCAGGACTCTGGATTAATTTTCCTGATGATTACATTTTCATTTGATTTTTCTTGTAGTTGTTCATTATCTTAAGCTGTAAAAACATGACAATTGTTAGGTTCTGAACAAAATTTATATTTTTACATTATCAAACTATGGCTGTTTTTATCATTTTCATAGCTGATATTTTCAAAAATCTTAAAAATTTGTAATTAAGTTATTTTATTATATTTACTATAGTTTATCGCAAACTTGTTACATTATTCATTAGTAAGGGTGATGGCTGGTAATTTAATTTTAGTTTTATTACATGGTAATTTTTAGTTAAAATAATAGTATACCTGCAAATCCAAGTTTTCTTGCAACATCAGCAGCAGTTGATCCCTTTTCTTGATTCAACTTAGAAACAACAGTATCTGCAGGATGAGACACAATAGCACAGAAAACTCCAGCAATATATCCTGCAGCAAATGTTACTACTAATTGTTCACCTTTTGTACACTGATCTCTTGGTTTAGGAACTACATACCTGAAAAATATTTATTATAGATGTAAAAAACTATGAATACAATTTTTATGAATTGATTGTTGCAAGACTGAAATGCAATCTCTACAGTACAAGTATATTTCACCTCTTTCATTTAAAATTAAAACAATATCATGACACTTATTTGCACGTATTTGTGAAACATAATTATACCCAAATCATTCAACCATGAACAATTAAATTTTAAATGCAATACAACTCGTGTACAAATTTGGCTTGCATAAAGGAAAAATCTTATCTCAAATGTTTCATTTTTCACAAAATAGTATTATTATTTTTTTATTTTTTTTATTTTATGTTGATAATGTTATCAAATGACACACCATAATCCTTACGCAGAACAGTCAAGTTAGAAATTATAAAAAAAAATTAATAAAATATCAAAGATTTTTTTAAGGGTCCATAAATATTTATAGTTTTAGAAACTAACAAGTTTAGACAAAGATCATATTGCAGGGATTGAAAAGAGTGAAAAACAGATATTTTTGACAGATTGCTTAAAAACTTAGTTAAACAAAATGATTTTGTAACTTTTTTTGCAGGATTTTATCGTGATAAATCAGAAGTAATTGAATAAAATCCCTTGGCAATTCTTTTTAAATTATTGTTTTCAAGTTATTCTCAAAACACTAGATATATAAAATATTGAGTTTCTGCTTAGAGGTGAAGAAATTATAGAACTTTGTACTGCCATATCTCAGTTAATTTTTATTTTATCAGGTTAGTAAAAAAATTAAAAAAATGTTTACAATAATAAAAGATCCTTTTACAATTAAATTTATTTACCATCTTTTTGAACACAAAATTATCTGCAAAAAATGTTCAAAGTTTGTTGCTTAATCAATTTTTTTTTGTTTATTGTACATTTTTTACTCTTATGTTAACATTCTTACAGTTATTTACAATAGCCAAATAAATGTAAAAAAAAGATCTTCCCATGCTCCAATTTCTTTATCATTCATAAAAAATACTAAAATAAATTTTTGTTTTATCTTGTACCAATTTCAACAGTATAATAGGAATTTATAATTACAAAAGACATTTTTCATTTTATAAAAAACTTTCTGTTTTTTGACTTCCAACCTCACCACCCATTATATAATCTTTCACATTTTAATTTTTTGTAGTTTTTTTTATAAAGCATTCATAAAAACAAAAATGCATATGCTAAATTAAGTAAACAGAGATGATACTTTCTTAAACTTGGTAATCTCTGGGAGCTTAGTAATTAATGTTTTTGTTAATTAGAATGAATCTTCATTCTCATAATTGTTGTGGTACCACATGAGAGATGCCTATTATCATCTTCCCTATGATACAGTAAAACAGTTATAATAGATTGTAAGCTATCACGCTATGAGCATTAAAGCTTTATTGATAGCCTTGTTTTTGAGTTAAGGTTAGTAAATACTGCTCTAAAATCAATTAATGGCATATTAAAACTTAATGGAGCAAAATTGGTGATTTTTTATTAAATTTTACTTGAAAAACTGAATAAGAATGGGTCTCAGAATTGTATCTCCAGTAGTTTCAAAGAAAATTGTAAAATCTAAAAATTCTAGACGAAAGGCAAGCTTTTCGGGGGTTTGGCATAAATTTGTTCTGTTAAATTACTGATAACCTTATAAAACTTCAAAACAAAATTTCTAGGGAATTTAATTCTATGAAAATTCATAAAATCAAAGTCAATTTTATAATAAAAATTTTCATTGAAAACAACACAAAAATAAAATCTTGAAGATCTTGCACTACAAATGATGAGTTAAAAGACTGGTCTAATTCTTTCAAAATTGTATGGTAATTAAATCATTTTTTGTAATGGAAAATTTTCTGAATTTTTTTGTTTGATTTAGAGTAAAAATAAAGCTCTAAAACTTGTATTTTGCTTTTTATTGGCTTCAATTATACCCGGCCGTTTATTTTTAGCAACTTGACATAGCTGCGTAATCGTAAAATTACCCCCTCCAAAACGAGGAGTACGCATGCGTTGTAACAAAGGACAAAAATTTTGCTACAGAGGCGGTACAGTCGTAGTCGTAATTATTGATAAGAGCTTCCCTGATAAGTGTGGTATAGCCTGCGATGTAAAATTATGCTATTCCTTTGACTTGAAAATAAAAATACTTTTTTGTAGACCTAGTAATAAATTACTTATATAATTACGAAAAATAAAATTTAATTTCTTACTTTTTACGGCAATCTACATCACATTTATATTTCTACATTTAAAAATCGCAGTTTTAAAAACATATCGTACAACATCCTGACCCCGAAGGGGAAGATCCCGCCATATGACGATTCCGGTCGCCACGCAACCCCCTCCGTACCTAGCCCTAATGGGCTAGATGGACAGAGGTTATCTTCTGAACTCGCAGACTGAATAACAACTCTCGGTTAACAGCTTGGCCTCGGTTAGGATGCCACAAATGACATTTCCATAGGTGTAAGAACGTACTATCAATAAACATAAAACAAACCGATGACAGAGGTATAAAACATGAAAGGAATCATTTAGTATGCCACACCACGGACACAAATCCTAATCAGCCAGGCCGAAACGAACCAACCTATCCCTAAAAGCACTATGGCCCGAAAGAAACTGAGTTACACACTTGTTAGGAGACGCCCAAGAAGCGCCCCGCAGACTCCTCACATCAGGAAAATGACCATCCGTGTAACGCTCATCAGCCGTCTCATCCAACTTAGCCTGCCACAATTGAAATCCATCATTCTCAATCTCTCTAATTCTAGCAGAAGTTAGTTGACCCAACTTCTTTACGAATTAGTTTTGTTGGCACTCAAGAGAGAGAAACATCAATAGGCTTTACTCCAGCAATTACCAGGACAGCCTCACGAGAAATATTACGGTAACCACCTGTCACCGTTAATAACAAAAGGCGCTGGGCCCTCAACAAAATACCCCGATAAATTTTAGCCTATCCGCCCAAACAGGGGCTGCAAACAACATAATTTCCTGTCACACACACTTATAGAGGATACACATAGTCTTAAAATTCAGACCCCCAATCCGGATTAACCACACGTCAAAAACAGCATCTTCCGTCCCCTTACCAGGACAAAAGCCATACTGATCCTCCATCAATAACCGTTGTGATGTCAATCTCTCATTAATACGAAGATATACTATCTTCTCGAAGACCTTACCAATAACAGGCAATAACGTAAAAGACCGATATGAGGAACTACTGGGATCTTTGCTATCACCCTTAAACAACAGTTTAAATATTCCCCTTTTCCAACAAATTGGAAAATAGCCCGCAAATAACATTTTGTTAAATACTTTAGTGAATATTCCCACATTAACGTTCACTGAATGAACAAGGACCTTCACCGTTATTCCACCAAAGCCAGGAGTTTTACCTCTGCCAAAGCTACAGATTATCTCACTCACCTCCGTCTCGGTAACGTCTGAAGAAAAAACATCCACGCGATGAGATGCAACATCGTTTCGAACACGACGATGATAAGTAGTTTCTACAGCTAAATCATCGTCGGGCAAAAGATCATCTAACAAAGTAAATAGGATCTCAGTTTTATCCGAGATCACTCCTTACCTGATCGAGAGAGCGGACAATAGAATGTTCTTCTTTCGTTTATGCCCTAACACTCGATAAACAACACACCACGAGTCTTTGTTACCTTGTTCCTGAACAAAGGAACGCCAAGAATTATGTTTGGACTGCCTTACCTTGTGATAATAACAACATTTGAGATCCTTTACCTCGAATCCAAATCTGCTTGCCGCTTGGGATCACTTTCAGTTTGAGAGGACCTCCGTAAATGGGGAACAGATGACTTCAGCTCAGTAAGTTCTCGCGTCCACCAAGGAGCCCCCCTCACCCGACCCGAGTGGCGGGGAATGGAACGCTCAGCGGCATCAATGAAAGCCACCGATAACCGACCTGCCAGGTTCTCAAGATCAAGACCCCTGTCCAAGACACGAGGGCATGGACTCCCATGCAGCCGTGACGTGTGGCGGAATCTCGAAGATAGTAGTAATTGAAAGTAAATATCACGCGGGACTCTGCGGTGGAGCTGAGTGGGCGTAGGGTAGTCCACCTCTCCCTAGTAGATCAGACCGGAGTCCATAATGAAACCAAGTCAGGGGTATGAACTGAAGTTGAGTTCACTAAGGGAACTAGGAATAAATTTCGTTGTCGCGAATAAAATTTTTGGTGGTATGTTATTATTCAATTGCCTAGAATTTATGAGACATTTACACGCGAATTGGCTCTATAAAATTTAAAACCAAGCACGAGGTTCGTGCTTCCGCGAACTCGGTTAGCTAGTTCAAAGGGCAATGATGTAGAACATTCAAGATGTCCGGATGAGGCCTGCAGCGAAGGCAAAAGCTGAGTTTATAAATGACTAATGTAAATGTCAATCAAGACATTTACACCAGTGGCATCCCAACGAGTCCTGGCTTATTACTATGAGATGTAAAAGTTAGAGGGCGAAAGACGACTCCCGTCAAAGCCCATCAGGGCTAGGAACGGCGGGGGTAGTGTATCTTCCCCTACCGGATTGTGATGTCCAAACACGGAGCTTAGCCGAAACAACTGTGACAAACCTCCGCCAGTTGGCTTTCCTGCGCAGAAAACGCCCCTGCTGAATTGGGAAATTACATCTATAACCATCACTCAGGCCACCAATGATCTCGAAGACAATAAGGCGATGGTCGCTAGAGCAATCATCGAAAACCTAACATAAACACATGCGGGAATGTATCTTCCCACCGCGATATCAATATTGGTGCCGGCAAATTTCCTCCTACTGTCTTCATACCAGCGTATGTTGGCAGCTCACCAAAAAATTAAAAACCTCTAAAGTTATTTTGGACGACAAAATCTTCAACGCTTCACCATCGGTATAGCCACATAAGAGATTTATCATTAACATCAGCACCAAAAACAATAGAACTATGCTTTGAAAACTGAAGAATTTCGTCCCAGACTTCAAGTTGACGTTCAGCAGGGTTCCGATACTGAAAATAAGAATTTACAATATATAGAGTTCCGTATATCAACCTTAACAACAACATGATTATTGTTAGAGAGCTGCCGCGAGAAGACACAACTTATTTCTCTTCTGCACAAAACAGCGGACATGCTGTCAGAATAACAATAAAATCGCTTCCATCCGCAAAACCCGGCAGATCACCAGATGTAATATACAGATACTACAACAAAACAACATCTAGCTTACGATAAGGCCGCTACTTCTATCTCGATTTGAATAATATAAGCACCTTTCGCATTCTAATGACCGAAACTAACCATCAAGAGAATTAAAATTCATCTTGACAGCTTTAAATATGATCCACACTCCTTGCTATCTACAGAGTACTTGTCATATTTCCTCAACCTTTTATAATTTATACACGATGGAGGATCAGCCCTTTTGGGACAGTCCTCTCCCTTATGTCCTTCCTCACAGCAGTGGGCACAGATAACCGGTAGATCACAGAACTTAGCCCTGTACTATACCAACAACACCGCTGAACATCGACGGACTCCTTAACTCTGCCAGAAGCAAAATCGATGAACAAGCCTCCCTTTAGCGCGGAAGGTCTCCAACAATGAAGGACTCACCTCAAGCAACCCGTGGTAGCGCTCTACATTACGCCTATCCGTTTTAAATAAAAACCAACACTCGGACTTAAATGTAGCCTCGTATAACTGGTTGTTCTGCTCTCTAATGAGAGACATCACCCCATCCTTAGCTAGACCCCGGTCAATGTCGTAAATTACCATTCTCGGACGTCTCTTTCTTTTTCGATCGGCTCTCATGTCGCTTTTCTCAACCTTTAACGAGTCCGATATAATTTTTACTGTTTCCTTGTTATCAATCATCACAACAAGCTCCTTCTTAGTTTCTCTTATGCTTCGAATTCTCAGGTTCGACCTCTTTGATCGAAGAACGACTTGAAATTCGTCTCTGATCTCTTTACTAGTCTTGGTATGTTCATCTTTCATTTTAATGAATAGAACCTCTGGTTACTTTCGAGACAAACTGGCCTTTCGCTTATCCTTGATGACATCTGCATAGAGTTTCCGCTGGGCCTTAGAAGGCTCAGTAACTGGCAAAGGAAGAGTCTCGTTAACCACCACTTCCTTTACCTGGACTGGCTTAGAAGCCAACGCCTCGTATTCTTCTGCCAATGCAGACATAAAAGCTTTTAATTGTGGGGTCAATTTTGACCTTGCACTAGCTGAGGAACTTCTGGAATTCTCCAGAAAGGCCATCAACTGCTCAAACTGCCCACTAAAAACCCTCATCAAAGGCATACAACTACCAGGCTTACCTTTTCATTTCAGAAAATCAGCCACAACATCTTCCTTTACTCGGGTGGAAGTCCCTGCCTGACTTTCTTCATCACCGAGAAGGCTGACGAATCGTCAGTTCTTACCTCAGCGACCTCAACAACCCTAACCCGCTTGGGCTTGGATTGCTTCTTAGATTTGCCTTCCAACATTGCCTACTGAAGAAATAAAAATCTAACGAAGCTCGCTATCTACTAACTGAAATGGGCGAACCCACAAATGTGACAACTGTCAGTAGCGAGCCACGGACAGCCGGAGGCCTATAAATCCTCCTGTCTCTCGCACCTGTTAGCCGCTGTTGGATAGGCTGTGCAAGAACTTGGCTAAGTAAGCAATCATACAATACCACATATTACAGTCACATACCCAAGGGCATAAACAAATCAACAGTCGTTGCCATTCCTTCGCCATGCACCTTTACAACCTGAACAAATAGTTTTAAAGAGCACTCGATGAGGCGGGTGCACGTGTAAATCAGACCCAGATACGAGTCCACAAAAAATACAAATGATGAGACTTGTTAAAATGCAAATTTGTTATGCGGATGTTGCAAAAACTGTAAAATAACCAATTTTTCAACAGTAGTGGCGGTACACACTCAACCACTAGATCCAACGATAGCTAAAAAAAGCTCAATGCAACAACAGAACTTTGACGTATAGGAGACCAAAGCTTTACATACCGTACAACAGTAAAATGATTAATTAAATTTAACGGTTTAATGTTACACAATGTTGTGGTGTATAGTAATTTAAAAATTGATAATTTCATGAGCAGCCCATTTTTATAGAACGAATAGAACTTACTTCGATCAGTCGCTGTTAGTGATCATTTCAACTCTCGACATCTGTTCATTTCATTCTGTGAATTAGTAGTGTCGGATTCATAATCACTATCCTCTAGTAAATTCACACAAACTGTCAATTACTTTATCTAGGAGGCCTTCTGCTTGTATATAATCATTTTCAATTGTTATGACATGATTACACTTCGATTCCCATTGTTTTTTAAATATTATTCTTAACTTTTTTTCGCATAAACGAGCCGCGTCATTAGTGTTGAAAGTAACATCTCTGCTTCCAACCCAAAATTTTAAATCGGACTAAATTAATTCAATGAGTTCAGCTCGGGGTGGTACGGCGACACTCAGCGTGGTGTGCCCTTTTTCTGCCAGCAACCTATCTATTTGAAATGTCTTATGTCTCGGTATATGAAGTTGTACTAATTCATACGATCCATTTTTCAACATGCCTTGTCAAAATGGTATTTTCATTTTTGTCAAATATTCTTTCATTACAGCTTTTGTACACGATAATGTAGAAGCTTTATTATGAAAATAAGCATTATCCACCACAAAAACACTTTTAGGTGGTAAATTTAGAATTAAGTTTTCTTTTAACAACCGTTCATAATTATCAAAATTCATATCATGATAATCACCGGTTGTCTGATTTGATTTATGTACTAACGATGCATTTGGAAAAAACCATTTATACTCTCTGCATGGATTATAATTAATCTCTGGCCCTTTAATATAGGAGCAGTAAAACATTCAGGTGAGTTGTCATGCCAGTTTTTTGGTTCGGTGTGGTTATTATGAATGTAAGTCTCGTCAGTGTAAATAATAGGTCTATTTTCTCGGCAGAATGGAATGCAAAGTTGGCGGGAGTTTATAGATTCTCCCTACGGATCGCAGAACCTGGACAGTGTCCCTTGCTGCTGGATGATTCTATCGGGCGTGTTTTTTAAGGTTAATTTTAAGTGACGGGTCTAATTTTTCAATTTTTGTCTTATTTAATATTTTGTGTTTTTAAGGACGGATTTAATTGCATTCCAATCCGTTTTAAACCAGTTTTCTCGGCGGTATCGTTTTAAAATAGTTAAGTTTGTATGCACTTTAAGTGCATGTCGTGTGTTTCAATTAACATTTTACGGTTATTTTTTGGTTTTACCCAATTAAATCCTAGCTCTTTCAAAATTTTATTAAGACTTTTTTCCCTCCCTGAAAATTAATAAATTCTAAAACTGGTAACAGATTTTTCTTAAAGTGTGTACAATCTTTTGTTAAACGTAAAAATGAGGTACTGTACGTCTGATTACGCATTTGTTGAAGTCGTCGATGTCCGTTATTCGTTTTGCTACGTTGTTTTTTTTACCTGGAGTACTAAAAGATGTATTTTTGTTTTCATCAACTTCTTTTGACTCTTTTATTATTCTACTAATGGATTGTTTTGAAATACCAGTGGATTGCGGACACGCGTTCACGAACTTTGTTTACATCTATTACATATATTCCGACTTCTGCTTCTTTCTTCCTAAACTCATATACGTATATTTGCCACTATTTCTCTAGCTTGACTACGACGAAGAGTTTTATGGAGTATGATAGATTATTTAGGGGTTATATCTAAAATTTGATATTAATAGAATACATTTATGTAATAAAATACACAATATAAACACAATTACACGGTTATTTGCGTCTCACTTCTTGTGCTGACTGTACAAGCACGACGTTGACAGCACGAACCCAGTTACGGAATGAAATGTGCACGCGCTACTACTGCTAGCATCTAACGAACGCCTTAAAGCAAACTGTCCGTAGCTTCACGCCGGGTGTCCGTCTAAAATCGAGTTACCAGAAACGAACAGCCAAGGTAAACATGAATTTTCTTAAAATTAAATTCTCTACAAATTATATTTGGTTATTGGTAAATTACAACAAGCCTTTTCGACTACAAGTTTTTAGATTTTACAGAAATTTTTTTCAAAAACCACTGGAAATATTGTCCTGGGGCCCATTTTTTTTTTTTCAATTTTTCACGTAAGATAGCATTATTTGACCTTTAGATCAGAAAAATATTTTGCTAGCCATAACTTGAAAACAAAACATTTCCAGACCTATCTTTAAAAACCCACCGGGTTGGTCTAGTGGTGAACGCGTCTTCCCAAATCAGCTGATTTGGAAGTCGAGAGTTCCAGCGTTTAAGTCCTAGTAAAGCCAGTTATTTTTACACGGATTTGAATACTAGATCGTGGATACCGGTGTTCTTTGGTGGTTGGGTTTCAATTAACCACACATCTCAGGAACGGTCGAACTGAGAATGTACAAGACTAAACTTCATTTACACTCATACATATCATCCTCATTCATCCTCTCAAGTATTATCTAAACGGTAGTGACCGGAGGCTAAACAGGAAAAAGAAAAAAAGAAAAAGACCTATCTTTAAAAGCACTTTTTTCATCATTTTTTATGAGAGAATATGGTTATAGAATGTGGTAGAACTTTCTAAAACCATAGAGGTATATATTTTTGTAATAATTTAGTTTTTCTGTTAATGTTGGTCAATATATTTTTAATATCATTAAGCATTTCCACTTTATGATACAATTTTCTTATTTTTTTCCACAGTATTGTTAGCAGAAATCTCATATTCAGTTAAATTTTAATTATCACACCTTTAAAATTAAATTCAAAACGTGTTCTCATTGGTACTATCATCACCCTTTTTTTTTATTCTTTTTTAGATTGTTTTTCAACCTATCCATGTAAATGTCTTACAATAAAATGATAAAAATTTACTTACATTTCAAGAACCAATGTATTCTGAAAATGATTTTAATATTCGTTGTGTATGATATTGCAGTTGTTAAACTTTACTACTATTTCTGTTTAAATAAGTAGTTCGGTGATATGTCATTTTTTTAATAATTAGTTTTTTATAATTTTTATTTTTTAATATAAAAATTTTATCTCGCTTCCTTATCTCTTTTCCTTTATGTAAATTAATGTATTTATGTAACGTTAATTTTATAATCTATATATTTTTGTTTTAATTATGTCAGTCGTATTGGATAAATTTGGTTATCGATTTCCCAATTTCTGTAATGCTGCATTTTCAAAAAAAAGTTATACTTAACTTAAAATTTTCTATTTTTCATAAACTTTCCTTATGAATTCAATCTACAAAAATTTTTAAGATAATGATGTAATAACAAAAGGATGAAGCGCATAAGCTAACAACTTATGCGGCACCTTAAAAACAAACCGTTCAGTACTGTCCTTGAAATAGGCATAAACTGAACAGTTTATCAGAGAATAGGATTTAACTGAATGATTTATTTTTAAAGTAATTTTTTTTAATGTTTTAAACAGCCAAATGTCAACGATGCACATATTATGAAAGTAGGAATTGTGTATGAACATTTTGCAGGAACTAACCGTAAGTTGTTGATTATTCAAATAGCAGCACACAATAACAGATGAGATGGTGATTCTCATGACATTTTCAATACTAGTATAGAAATTTTGATCTTTTCTTTTTACAGACAGCATTTTTAAATTTACTGCCTTTTCAACTGTGCTGTTGCCACGGATTTAACATTCCTTACACTTCTTACTCTGGCCCCTAGTAAATTCATTTTATTCCCTATCATCAATCACAGTTTTTTTTTTAAATTATATTTAGTGCATTATGATACATTTTCCTGACAGGATAACTGCTTGCATTAATTAATGTATCAGAAAATTAAATAATAATACTGATCTTTTTCATAAAATAATACGTAATAATGTAGAATTCATGTCTCCTCAATGAATTTATGCATATTAAAGTAAATAGTTATATAGTATTGTAAATATAATACTTTTTGTAACTTTGATTACTTACATAAATAATAAAATGTTAAAAATTTAAGATGGTTAAAATAAATTTAATACAAGTAAAATAAAATTATAAAAACTTAATGTTAGTAAAATAAAAAAGAGATAAATGAAATTAAAATCAAAATAATAGCTTGAGCTAGTGATTGTGCTGTTGAACTTAATATAATGCATACTTCTTAGAATTCCAAAAACCGTGCTTACACTTTCAGTTATAGAAAATTCTCCCAATTAACAGGAAAGTTACGAAGTTATCAGTGAGATGTCAAAGTGAATGGATGTGTCTCTGTGGAGCTCTGTTATTTTTTGTTGTTATTTCATCGGTTCCTGGATAATTTAGACTTATGGTTTTATGCCAATAAATTAGCTCTTAATGCTTTAAAAACCAAATATCTAATTTTTACTTTATCGTCTGCTTCCAGCTTATTAACTCCATAATATACCACGATGTTTACTGTGCTCATATTAAATTACAATGTGACTGTTCAGTCATACCTCCGGTAAATTTTATTAAATACTTAGGGTTGATGGTAGATGACAAATTATCATGGAATTTGTATATACTGAGTTTGAAGAGATGTTTTTTTTATACACATTAAACGATTTTATCATATAAGAAAGTTTTTCCAGCGTATATTATAAATATTCATAAATGTCTTTGTTTCCCATTAGATCTTTTCTCGCGTATAAGGTGCTTCTATTTTTTTATTTTTTTACAAAAGAACTGATAATATTGGGATAGTGATAGCTAAGAGTGAAAGCTATTATATAACTTTTTTCTTCTTCCCTTTTTTGAAACCTCTCGTGGAGCATTACCTCTAACAGGGGAAGTATACAGCCATCAGATGCTGGTATGCGGAGTGCCCGCTACCTCATTGCGCGAGGACGATCCCCACACGGTCGGGAGGCCCTCTAAGCGCTCAGCCGCGAGTCTGTTCAACCCGCGGCTGTCGACTGAATTCAACCTTCCAGCGTCGAATTCCTTGTCGAGCTTCTCCAAGCCATGTAATCCGTCATTCACTTTCTTAACAAAGTCCTCTATGTCCTTCCATTCAAGGGGTCCTCTCATCATAATTCTCTGAGTGTCTTCCAGATTAAACATGATCTCTACGCCCAAGGCATCCAGCGTCTCTTGGCGTTCGTTCTCAAATCGTGTGCAACTAAAATAAACATGTAGAGGGGTCTCCTCCTCAGCACATGTGGGACAAAGATCCGAGTGGTCCAAACAGAATCTGTACAAGTAAGCTCTATAAACTCTATGGCCCGCTAGGAACTGCGTTAAAGAGTAACCCAGCGAGCCATGAGTTCTTCAGTACCAGCTTCTAATATCACCGAAAACTCGGTGCTCCGCCGCCCTTTCGTCCCCTCGTCACACCTGCTTTGCCAGATTCCTAACAACTCCTCTTCAATATCAGCATTCTTCTCTTATCGGCAGGAGATAGAGATCCCAATGCCCGGAGTCTCTTCCTTTGCTCAATCAGCAGGTCTATAGGTAAAAGGCCGGCCAAGACCTCGGCCGCCTCCTTAAAAACTGCACGATAAGCGCAGATTATACGTAAACACCATCTCCTCTGTGAAGCCTCAAGTCATCCTAAATATTTCGCGTACTTAGTGACGCTCCCCCACAATTCAGCCCCGTAAAAAATCGTGGCGTATGCAACTCCCGCCAGCAGTCTTCTTCGCAACTGGGTCGGGCCACCGCAGTTGGGTAGCCACCGCAGCCGCCTCGATGGCCTGTGTTCCAAACCGGAGCCTCGTGTCGACCCAGACCCCGAGGTATTTAATCGCAGGTCTGGATTCAATCCGTCTTCCCGTCAAAGTAAGTCTCATCTTCGGGCGTCTCTTGGCGAAAGAAATTCCCAACATCTCTGTTTTATCAGTGGCAAGCGTGAGGCCCACCCCCGCCATCCTCTCTTTGATGGCTTGATAAACATCGCATATCTTAACGATAGCCTCGCGAACTGTGTCAACCTCCACTGCCAAAGCGAGGTCATCCGCGTAGAGAGTCGGTCCGAGGACCGATCCCTGCAGTATTTATATGTATAGATTACGCTCAATTTTTGTTCCATCTTTCAGGCAGCAAACAAGCCTACGCCCAGTTAGATATGACTTGATCATCTGTCGTGGTACAGCAGAATCCCGCACTCCACTAGCAACCTCATTATAGCAACGTGAGAAATACAGTTGAATGCATTTCTCACGTCAAGACAAGCACGCACATCGCCCTTCGGTTCCTCCTTACAGCTTCCTCCACAACCTGGCACACAGCGCCCACCGCATCAATGGCGGACCTCCCCTTCCAGAAGCCGTATTGGCTGGCGGAGAGTTCGCTCACCCTCTCCACCACGTCGGATATTCTGCGTTGAATACGCTCCAACACTTTCGCTAGGGCGTCTATCATGGACAGCGGCCGGTACGAGGAGGGCAACGCCGGGTCCCTCCCCGGTTTGAGGACTAACACCAGCCGCTGGTGTAAAAGGGAGGACTAACTCTTGTGTAAAAGGGAGGTGGAATCTCCATCGTCCCCGTCGTCAGTCATTATCTCTTTTCCGTCCGGAAAAAGGCCATTGATTATGCCCCGTACTTCTTGAGCGTCCTGCTTAGCAGGGACCCTGGGTCTCATCCTCCTTTTCACCAATATAGTGTATGATCTGCCTCTACCTCCGCAATTACCTCATTTCATGCTTTCCGTTTAGCCTCTCAAATGTATGATACAAGGTCCTTCTTGTATTGGGCCATACATATATCCCTCAGGAGAGGGAAACGAGCCCTAGTCATTTTCCTTCTGGCCGTTAGACACGCCCGGTATCTTTTCGGCAATCCACCAATACACCAATAGATGGGAGGTCGCCCCTTTCTAATATGTCTCCTAGGGAGTCCGCCGCAGGCCATTTCTAACGAGGCCACTAGTCTGGTAACCTTCACTTCCGCTGAGACTGACTGAGGCTAGTGATCACTTCCAGACAGGCCTTCCCACACCTTCCACTCACAGAAACGCGGGGCCAGTTCAGAACTTACAAACGTAAGATCGACCATAGATCCAGTTGCGCCTCTCCTGAAGGTATTGATACCGCCCTCGTTCAGGCAAACCAAATGCAAAGTAGCAGCTGTATCCGCAAGGATCCTTCCTCTGATGTCCATCCTGACAGAACCCCAACCCGTAGAACAGGAGTTGAAGTCTCCGGCCAGAAGTGCAGAACAGTGCGTAAGAATGTCTCTGGCCAAAGCAGTTAGTGCCTCCTGAAATCTTTCGATCGTAATATTCAGCGACATATAGCACGAAGATAAGAAGATGCTGCCGACTCTCGCACGAACGAAGTTTCTATCGAGATGGACATCACGTACAGATACGCTACCACTAAGCCACAAAGCCGACCCCCTCGACCCTGGATAGCAGCCACCCGAGTCGAGGGCGGGTGTAATAGGTCATTTGCCAGCCTAGCGAGATTCAGATTAATCTGGATGACCTTCATTTTCGTGCGGATGTGCAGCCGCTCCTCCCAATCTGTTGTATAACTAGGCAGACTTCTGGAGGAAGTAGAGCAGTTCCAAGGCCTTATCGTACTTTGTTTCAATAAATTTTTCTTTCTCCAATGCGGTACCTAAGTTCTTTAATTTTCTGCCTCGTAATGTAAGAAATGCCTGTAAGCTGAATCAATTTAAATTTAATTTAAAGGAGGTGGATTTTCTCCTTGACAATTGATAAGGTGGAAGCATTGTAGACAGAGGTGATTTACTCTAAATGAAACAGTTGTCAATTATAAATTTTAATGGGACCTTAATATACTTGTGTGTGTGTGTACTTGTATGTTTGTGTGTGTGTGTGTGTGTGTGTGTGTGTGTGCGTGTGTGTGTGTGTGTGTGTGTGTGTGTGTGTGTGTGTGTGCGTGTGTGTGTGTGTGTGTGTGTGCGTGTGTATGCGCATGAGAGAGAGAGAGAGAGATAACTGAAGAAAATGTGGTTGTTGGGAATTACAGTTTTTTTATTTTAATGTATTTTTTCTAATTATAATTGTTGATACTTCTGCCTATGGTCAAAGTTTTGCTTTGTAGGTAGTATATTTTCATATGCAACTACAGTATTATCTTTATCAATAGCAGGGTACTAAATTTACCGACATTGTAAATTGATTAAATATCAGTGAGTGCATAATTAATTAATTAAGAGCTTTATATTTTATATAATGCATTGTTTTCTATCACTTCTGTATTTTTTTTATATGGATTCATGTTGTAATTGATATATTAAAAATAAATAAAGATTGTAATTAAAATTCCTCCTGCTCAATGGAGAAAACGTTTTGTAAGTATTTTGCTCCATTGAAAAGACACAGAATTTTTTTAAAAATGTGTCAATCAAAATGTAATGTTACCTGCAAGCAACACTTATTTATTTTTCATTAATAACAGGTTATTATTCTCAGTAAATTATAGATTTCCTCAGTTGTACATTATCTGTCTTCTGATGTAACTTACAGTTTCTTCAAAACTTTAAAGTAAAAATAATAAATGTTGTTAATCATTTAACACTTTGGCTCAGATCATATAAATTTAATTAGTAAACAAAATTATTATTTACCTGTACAAAAGCTCAATTGTTTTCTCAAAGCAAGCAAATTTCATCATCGTGTATGGGATCTGTCTCATCCATAAAGGCACTAAACTTTTGTAGAATCCGTTTAATCCTTCTGCTTTATACATAATAGGCATAGCTTCTCGTAATGTTGAAACAAAACCAGGTTGTGTTTGAATTTTAACCTGCACAAGAAAATTTAACTCTTCATTAAGATTTAAATATTGCATTAATGAAATTCAAACATACAAAACTACAGTGTTTGCAAAGCTTAGAAGAAATTATAGAGTTTATAGAATATATGTTGTCAATTATATCTTCTTAATATTTAATTACACAGGCATGAATATAGTGAATTACAAAGTGGAGAGAATCATTTGTTACTTGAGTATTTTGGATAGTCAGTCAGTTTTAGCATAATCTCATTATTACACCCAACAGGAAAAGCTAATTATATTTTGTAAATGCAGACCATTACTTCTTTACTTCATGAGGCATATTGTTGTAGGCAAAAAAAAAGAGTAGTAACTTAACCTTGGTGACAATGGCAGTAAAATACAGTAGTTTATGTAATTCTGTTCGCTAAGCTTTTTACACGCTAAGAAATTATAATTTTATGTTTTCCTTTTTAATTTATCATACACAAAATTACTTAGAACAGAAAACATTGTGACTGTAAAAAAGATTCAATTTTATTTCCCCAACAATACTAAGTAGTAATGAACCTGGGAAATTTTGTTGTGTTCTGGTGATTTTTTTGTTTGTTTGTTTATTTATGACTGCATATGTTGATTTACTATAGTTGTGGTGATTTAAGCTTCTCTATAACAATTCAGTTTTTATTCAGTGTAATTGATTATGAATGAAAATAAACCCAACTGTAAACTTAAAAGTAAATGTTATAAACAAGAAAATAATTTTATTGTCATGACAAGTACAGTATAGAACACATATAGATCTGGGTGTAGATAATGATCATACATGTATGTAATCATCGTCACATACAGATCTGTAGGTTTAGTGATCGATGAAAACTTCTTGTGATAACTCTCAAGATTATGTTTGCAATAAAATAAGTTCAAATATTTTTTCTCTGAAATTAATATCTAGTCTCTGTCATAATAAATTGATAAGACTGTTATATTGTGGAACAGTAATTTCTTAAATGTAGTTAGTTATCAATAGCTTTTTCAGGATTATCATCAAAATGCAATTTAGTGTTATTTTGGTTACAAGTGAGACTTCAGATGTATGGTAAGAAATGGGAAATTAATTTAAAATTTTAACTTTTCTAATGATAAACTGAATCAGACTAGACATTTGTTAAAAACTAGCTTCAAAATGCCTTCATTTGTCTTTGTAATTACAAAAAAAAAGGATATACAACTCTTAATGATCTACAATTAATGATTCCCAATCTATTTATGAAGTAAAATTTAATTTTAGGCAGATAAATTTTAACACAATCATAATTAGAAAACAAAAATTGGAACAAGTTGTAGTACAACTTACTTGTTTGAAAGTGCTAAAATTATCTTACATAGGACCAAAATTGAAAGTGAAATTTCTGTATGATACGAATACCTGTGATAATCTAAAAGTATTTTCAAAATGTTTAATATGTTCTTAATAAAAAATATTTTTACACTGTGTAATTCATTTTCCTCCCCATTATTTGGTAGTTTATGAAGCCAGAGGAATTACGTTTGACTCGCTCTATTGAGTACATATTTACCAGAGGATAGCAGACATGTATTTATTCATAATATAACTTTAATGTTTTTTTGTGTGAATATTGATCATTCTCAAACCAATCACACTCATAAAATCTTTATTCAAAATTTATTTTGTACCGCAGATTATTACCCATTGAAAAGTTTTTAAAAATTGACATTGGTACACTTTAATTTAATATGAATGTTAGAAAAATTTTACCTTTGTCTTAGCTAGCTTATACTTTATGTCAAGCTTCTTTGCTTATCTTAACTTTTAGAAAGCTAGCTAGCTAGCTTAGGTAAACTATCTTGACACAGTAAAGTTCTTCAGCTACACTGTACTTTAATTTACTCGTGTTTTTAAAATAATTCATTGTTATCAAAATTCAATCCTTCAATCAATAATTTTCAGAGAATCTTTTGTCTTAAGAAAGAAGCAAAGTATTTGTAGATATTAATGACTCGGTGTACAATTTTTTTTTTTTTTTATTGCTTATGACTTTTATCATAAGAAACTTAATCCATGGAGGCTTTACAGATTCTATATTCAAGATACTTCTTGAACTAAAGCATTTTCTCTACATGTAATTTTAAAATTGCATAAGGTTTAATAGTTTTAAGTTTTTCTTACATGAGGGTTCTGTGTTGATTTCCAGGAGGAATGGAAATTTTCATATAAAAACTTAATTTTACAATAGACTTGAAATAAATAACAAAAAGGATTCCACCTACTGTATGAATTTTAATCTCTTGCTACCCAAACATAGCATCCCCATATATTGACAGTTGTAAGTAATGTCAACTGTTTAGTTGATAGTTCAAGAATCTCAAATATTTTACACAATATAATTAAAATAGTTCAAGATATGAGTGTAAGTAAACTAAAATTTACTTTAGCTGATTCCATTGGACTGAGTGCAATATCAGCAAAGAATTCAGCCGATGCTGAAGCAGCCAAGTAGAGCCAAGTTCTATAGACATATGAATTTTCTTCTCCAATAATATCTGAATATGTTACTTTAAAGACTTCATAAAGTCCAAACTTGCACAATCCCTACAAAAGAGAAGAAAAATATTAATATTTTTTAAAAAACATACAAAAATTAAAAATACAAAGTGTGAAATAATTCCTACTTCTCCAGAAACTAGATGGTGCTTTGATACTTTAAATTTGATTCCTTTAATACTTCAAGAGGAGAAAGCTGTTTGTTACTGTAATGCAGACTTAAAGTTTATGTCTGTTCATCTGTACCATACATATCACAACAAAAATAACCCATAATGATATCTACAAACCTAAGTATAATACAAACAACAAATATGATCTTTCAGACTAATACAGATGCAAAGATGATTATAATTCCTGTTTTGCATAGGACAGACTGGTAGGCTACTCACAGCATACTTAATCAAAACAGTGATAAATGATTATTTCATATCAACAGATATGTTAGATAAATCAGACAGATTAAATAGTATGAAATATAAAAATACATCTTATAAATATTCTTAATGAAAAGCTGTAATTCAAGCTAATCTCGTTATTGGATAAAAATAATATATTATGCTTTTCTTGTAATATCCCTCTATTATTAAACACACTTCTCTGGCAGTAATTCTATCATTCCAACATATAGCTTACATCAACATCATAATTAACACTGAATCCCATGAATCAGGAAACAATGTACTATATTTACACGTATATAGGCTGCACGCATGTATAAGTCACACCCGGTTTCTGAGACGATAATTTTAGGAAAATATTTTCTTAGAATTTCATTGAGAGACGAAAACAGAGACAGCAGTATTGAGAAACTTAATGATGTTGCCCCTCCACACAGAGGGATGAATGTTGAAAAGCTTCAACCACTTGCCAGGTAACAGTACCCCATGAGAAAAAGGGAAAGGGGTAGAGAGCATTCCTACCAATATTGTATATACTCTTTCTTTAGTTGACTGGTCACTCGCTAAGCAGTGAAACATGGGCTGCATAAGAGGAAGTTACAGGGTTAAATTTAAGTTGCAAGTAGTGTGTTATGTACAATAAAATGGAACAACTGGGAGGAAGTTTGATGTGAGTGAGAAAAATATGTGAAAGTGGATTTAAATGAAAGATGCTCTTGAAAAAACATCCCAAAGTCGACAATTTTTTCGAAGAAGAAGGTGAAATACCTGGAATATGTCAAGAAAATATGGACAGATGGATTTTCTGTATTCATGGAAATGTTATAGTTTAAAGTGCGTCAATTATCAGACAGCATGGTAATTCATGCTAGTGAATTTAAAACTAGTTATGTCTGGGCAAGGTGCTTCATAGCACAAAATGATCTTGTTATTCAACAGCAGACAGCAATGGTGCAGCAACTTCCAAACACCTACCAGGAGAAACTGTTTGTGTTTCAAAGACATGTTCTTTAGTTACAGAAATCACACAATTATTGCACGAGAGCAGTTGGAAATGCAGATGGTATTTTTCAATAGGCCAGCTGGTGGTTTTCAGCTGATGAAAAATCAGTGCACGTGCAAACTCCAGGAGCAGAAAAACAGGTACAGTAATGCTAGGTATTATTTCTGATGAACCCAAACTTCCATCTTACATCATTTTTAAAAGTAAAACCATACTTAAGGAGAAGCTACTGCCTGGAATATTGGTAAAAGTGCAAGAGAAAGGGTAGATGAGTCTTTCTTTTGTGCATGGCTTAGTTTCTCAAACACAATTCTCAATTGTGAATTGGTTGAAGACAGTGTGGTTACGGCATCCAGGTGCACTGTTACATCTTTGGTCCATGCTAGTCATAGACAGTTTCCGAGGCCATTTAACAGAAAAAGTAAAGAAGAAGTTTTAAAAAGAGAAGTGCTAGGAGGGATGGCTGGCATTTTACAAACACTCAAAGTTTCCATTTGCAGCGTTTTTATCACAAATGGAGATGCATACGATGGAAGTGACTCTGCCTGGGGGTTTGAAGGAAGCTTTATTACCTCAGTTCTGTGAGTGGTTCATTGCTGCATGAAAACTCATACCACACGAAATGGTCACGAAGAGTTTCAAAGTTACCTCCATTTCAAACTCAATGGACAGCACTGAAGATGACATAATACGGTAAATATCATGTGGAGCAAGAACTATAGTGGTGGTGATGAGGAAGTCAGTTGACAAGTAGGGCTAGATGTTATCAATGCAAAATGGGGTCAGTTATTCTTTTCACAAGTTAAGTTTCAAAATGTTATATTGTTTATTAATAATTTTTTTTAAAGTGACCTGTACACTTAAAATCGTGACATAAGCCGCACCCTATTTTTCCTCAGCAATTTTAGGTTAAAAAACTGAAGCATATACATGTGTAAATACAGTATTAGAGTAGCTACCTGTAGTGTACAAAAACCATTCTATAACAGAATGAATAATGGCCTATATTCAATAGTTAGTGAGTTCTTATGCATGTAAATCATGCTTTCTATGGTGTATTCATTAAAACCAGTTCAAGATATGTAAAACACTTTTAACTTAATTACTTAACACTATAAATGTCTCAATAAATGTCTTTCTCAAGAATTTGTGTTTTTTCACATTTTTTAGCTACTATTGTTTTTTCCCCATTTTAGACATACTCTAATGCATGTATTTTAACAAAAAAAAATGAGATGAATAAGTGAAAAAATTCAAGATCCTTGCCAGAAATGGAACCTAATACCAAGTGATCTGGAAACCAGCATAATAATCACTATAATAATTGGCTATCCTCTAAGAAATTAAACACTAGTGATTATAATAGTAAATCATACTGAAATTACCAACCTGCATTGAATATCCAAAAAATGTTGGAGCCCATCCTTTTGCTAATCCTTTTGTACCATCTTCTTTTAGTGTTACCTTAAAAAGTAAAAATTACTATATTTATAACTATACTGTATGAGCTTCTTGAAATATTATTTTTAAAAAAATCTTGTAATGTTGATTAACTGAAGGATAGTTGCAAGAGGTACCTGTATCAGGTTAGGAAAACATTATTTTATCTTACTATTGAAGAATAAAATTATTTTTTAACAAAAGAATATTTAAATATCCAGTAAGGATAACAAAATAAGATCTGTTTCAGTTTAATTTCCTTAGATTAATTCAGTTTTGCTGTATTTTAAAATTTACTGTAATCTTGAAACTCTAATTGTACTTTACTCTAATTGTTGAAATATTTAATGATTCTGTTAAAGAAAAAATACCTTAACTTTGGAATTAAATTTAGTTTGGGATTTTACAATAGTAGAATTAAGCGTATTCTATACAAAAAAGAAATAATTCCTTTCGACACGCCGGAAGACGGAGACGGGAGACGGAGGTAGATTTCACCAGTGCTAATTAAGTGACAAAATAAATTTCCACCTTAAAGTTAAGAAAAACTTTTACTCCCTTAAAAAAAATCTTGGATTCACCACTGCTTTCAGTTGTTTTATTTTTTTAAACAAGATTAATTTAATCTTGTAATTTTTTAACATAATTTAATCATTGCTAATATTTTGTCATTTATAAGTACATACACTACTGTGCCCTTTTTTGAAAGTCTCCCTCATTTTTATTTGTTAAGACATTGATTGATAAGGTTGTTACCCAAAATATTCAAACAGTAAGCAATTTTCTAGCAAAATGTAGTGTACCATAAAAACTGGTGACTTTGGGCAGCATGGTGATTTTGGACAAAAAAAAGACATTTTTTAATTGGACTTGAGATGTCTTACTGTATAATATTTTTATTACTTTCAAGTTATAGGTGACAACACTAGGTTCTGAACACTGATTTTGAAGGTCTCTAAACACCTGATTTTGTAATTGAATTGTGTGATTTCTTATAAAGTTTAAGTCATACATTACCCAGAATTTTAAATCTTCTCAACTTTTCCTATAGGTAAGAAAGTAATTAAAATTTAATTTTCATTCATCTGTCTCATGTTTAATTAGATGATAGTGTATAAATTATGTTTTGACAAAACTAGTATTTCATAGCCTCAAATATTTATTACTTCATTTATTCCTTTGTGCACTGAGGCAGGTAACTTTAAACATGTCCAAAGCCACCCCACTAGGCAGACATTTAACCTAAGAAGTAGAATTCTGCTGATCTATTGTTTATATTATTTAGAATTTGCTTATTGATGGAGTAATTGTAATTTCTGAATAGCAGGAATTTATTGTTTTTAGATAAGATGGGAAAATATAAGAAAAAAATTGCAGGAAAATCCTATGAAAATTATTCTGAAGAGCAGCTTAGTAAAGCTGTTGCAGACCGGCAATGTGGAAAGTCTATAAGAGTGAATCAAATAATTTGTCACAGAGGAATGAAACATCCAATGCAAAATTACTGACAAATCAAAACAGTCATATTCTGTCATATTTTTAGGAACTCTTGTCAGTCATTGGTTACCACCTTATATTGTTTATAAGGCCAAGCATCTATATGAAAGCTGGACCATACTGGGGCCTAAAGGAGCCAGATATAACCGATCCAATAATGTCCAGCTTTCGACTGATTTATTTGAAGATTGGTACTTCACAATAGCTTTGGCATACTTAAAAACACTGCCAAAAGAATTCCCTAAAGTTCTGATTGGTGACACCCTGGCTATTCATATTTCTTTAAATTTCATATCTTCCAGCAAAGAAAATAACATTATACTTTGCTTTTTGCTAATCAGTAGCACTCATATTCACAGCCACTTGTGTGATTTAGGAGTTTTGGATCTAAACGAAGATTAGTTTTGACTGAGTGAAAGTTAGAAAACAGAGGAACAATTCCAAAAGATCAGTTCCCTAGATTATTAAAGAAGTGTCTGGATGACACAAATGAACATGGCAAAGGAGAAAAAAGCTTAATTGCAGGATTTAAAGCAACAGGAATTCATCCTTAAAATCCTGAAAAGGTCTTAAAACACATTTCTCAAATAGCCACAGCTGACCCAAATCAGGATGTGAACAGATCTATTGATAACAAATTTTAGTCATTTCTTAAAGAGCTGTATGAGAAAGAATAACTCCTGCCACATTAAGACTGAAGAGAGTTAAGATCAACATTCCTGCTGGACCAAGTGTTAACAATTTTGAGGATCCTCTGCCAATTACATTAGGAACACAAAAGAAAAAAGTTAAGAAACTTTGAGAAGATGAAGAACAGAAAGATACAGTTGGAGATTTGGAGTTCTCATCATCTGAGGCTGATGATTCTGAGACATCAGTTGTTGAAGACTTTGAGAATATTGATTACAAAAGCCTAAATATTGATGATATTGTTATTCTTGAGCTCAGTTACATGAAGTATAATAACCAAAGCATACAAAAGGAATTTCTTTGTAAAATTATAGAGAAAAACTCAGTTGATAGTATTCATCGTTCATTCACGAGAAAATCTTCAAAAGCCACAATTTTTTGTTTTTCCAAATAAGGACAATGAAGCAGATCTTAAACTAAAACATATTATAAGTGTAGTCAAATCTTTATTTATAAGATGTGAAAGATATGCATTTCCATACGAACTATAAATTAATTTCAACTTATTAATTCAATTCAGTTAATTTTTTTAAAAATAATTGTATTTCTAAAATGTAATTCAAAGATAATAATTGTAATAATAATAATAATTGTAATTAATAATTATGATAATAATTGTAATTGTTAATTTTATGTAATCTACTTTTTATATTAAATAGATACTATTTCTTTTTTATGTCCAAAGTCATCCATTAGAGAACATTTCTTTGAATTTTTGTGCAAAATAAGGCTGTGCCTTGTCACCTACCAGTTCAGTTGATTTTGGACAAAAGGGTTTAAAAAAAAAATTGTTTAAAGATTAGATGAAAAATAAATTAACATTACATCTTGTTTTATAGGTAAAGACCAAACTTTTCATTCAATTACAAAATCTCCTATTTTATTTTGTTAATTTTTTAATGGATTTTTTGAAATTGTCCAAATTCACCTTTATTTACATTACAAGTGTTTTTTAGGTTTGGTGTTGAACAGGAATTGATTCATTAAACACAGCTCCAACCTTTGGTACTTAACTCAATTTAATATTCTTTATTCTCAAGATGCTTTTCCCTGAGGCATTTCAGGTGTTGTACAAAATATCACACTATTAGATGATGCAGATTACTCTTTTGCTAAGATACAAACTGTAGATTAAGCTTACATAAAATATAGATTCTGTCTGTAGGTGAGTGAAAACAATTTTTCAACATATTATACACATCACATTATAACATGAATTTCCTTTTCTGCAGTGGATACTGAAATTATCAAAAAGTATGCTTCTGTATGAAATGTCAAAAAATTAGATCTTGCCAAATTAGTTACTGTTTAATACTATTGGTCTGTAACACATCTTTGTTTAATGACCTAGAGATGTATTATTGTCTTGTATTTTATAGTATCGTAAGGATGTTACTGAGTACAACTTTTAATTAAATTAAACTTCATCATATACTCTAGAAACTTCCACCACATCATCATAAATTAAAGTATTTTTGTAATTCTAACATTCAAATCCACTTTTCATACTAATATCTTTGCATTAAATAATAGTATTAGTAAAATTTCTAGTCTTATAATTTTTTTTTGATAGTAAATGTAAACAATTTGAAAAAATGTAAACAATTCTATCTTATTCTAACCTTGAATTTGTTGCTTAATTTTACCTTAAATCCATTAAATACTGATTTGTATTTTGCAGGGTCAACTTGAATTCTACATTTTACTAAATCCAATGGGACCACTAATGTATGTGTGATTCCACAAGACAAAATGCCTCCCAAGCCACATAATGCAAAGTACTTTTGTGAACCGAATGCACAGCTGTCTATAAATATAATACAACAAGAAATTAAAATTAAATTGAAATAAAATCTAAAATTAACACTTAATACTACTTACTAATAATACTTGAAAAAGAAACACATGACCAAAAATTCTAATAATTATTTCTCACTGTCATTACAGTAAGTTTCCAGAACTGTTACAATATTGTAATAATAATAGTACCATCCACAGAGCTGTGCATTAAAACCTTGCGTTTTTATTCTGCATATAACTGAATCGACTGATCAGTTGGAGACAAGAAAGATAGGAAATTATAACAGAATCAGTGACAATGAATTTTACAGATGATTTGTCAATGACTATATAACTAAGCAGTTTTATGGAAATTGGAAATGTAATCAATGATCTTGTAAAATGGATCATGCAGAAATTATATTAGCTTTTTTTATTATTAATCCGATTTCCGAGGTTTTCAGTCTTTCTAAAAGTAATAATGTAATGTATCCAGTGGAATCCATAATCAAAATACAGGAAACAAATTACTCCTTGCTTAGGCTCATGATATAAAATAATCTAAAATAGGAAAAACGCATTGAGAAATTGGGTAAAAAGACATTGAATAATGTATATATGTACCTAGAAAATTATCAAGATTTACAAAGAAGTTTTATTAAATGCTTATTATTGTATAGTCCATTCCTACTTATTTAGATTCAGTTATGCGGGATCTCACTGAGGAAGTCCACAGAAAAAATGTTTCAAACTCAAAAGACGGCAGTTAACATAATTTTTGTTTTAAAAATGAGACACATAAGGAGAGATTAAAACAGAACAAAATGATTATTTTCACATTCATGATGAATATTCTTTCATTATTTTGTCACCTTTTGACTTTGAAGGATATTTGAAATATATTAAAAGAGATACTCCTTCCAGTACTAGAAGTACACACCTAACTATACCACGCCATAAAATGGAAATGTTTAATAAGAAGTTATCCTATAATAGAGACATTTTTTAAAGCTACCCGACACTTGAAAATGTGAATGTAAGAAGGAAAGTAAAAAGAAAAGGAATAATTTAAGAAGCTATTTAAATGAAAATTGTTTTTATCTGTTGATGAATTTTTGTTATTCTTATCCGAGGATAAACCCTCCTAACAGAGGATTTAGCTTCTCTTGAGTAAAATGAAAAATTGCTTATTGTTTTTAGTCTATTTATTGTAATGTAAAAATATTGATGAATTCTGCAACTGACTTATGTACATATATTTTTTGTGTATCCATTTTAACATGAAATTGTGTTAACTAAAAACGATGATCCAATACCTTAATAATTAAGTTTAAATAGATAAAATCAAATAACATTAAAATTTTATATATAATTTAAGTGAAATGGGCTAATTTAATGATAAAATTTACAAAGATAACAACAGATAACCACACACCAAATATATTATGTCTTACTGGAATTTGTATCTATGTCAAGCGGCATAATTTATTTGCCACAGGGACTCTTTTCTTTTGCCTAGCACTGCAGTTTCACTACTTGCATGTGTATATAAAAATAAAAGCTTTATATAATTTTATTTTATTTATAACATTTTTTTACATTTTTGTTGACTTATCCTTTACAGAAATACAACTATTACTACTATTTTTATTGATTTTAATGAGAAGAATAAAAACATTTTTCTATAAAGTTGGAAAAATTAATAGATTTTTTGGAAAAATATTTTACTCCAAAAAATTAAAATAAGAGTTCTTTAATATAAAATGTGAAAACTATCCTAATTTTCAAGAACTTATAAACATTAGATTGGTTATCAATTACTGTTATAAAAATAAAACAGAAGTTGTATTTATAATCAGGTTTATAGAATCAGCTTACAAGTCTGTAAGAGTTAGTTAAGCTTGCAGCTCAATACACATGTCTCATTAGCAGCATTAAGACAATAATAAATGTAGAAATACTAGATAACAAATAAACTGTCATTTGAAAAATCATGAAAACTAAGAAATTAGGCATTTATTTATAATTAATTCAAGAATAGTTGTAAAATGAAAGTATAATCGTACAGCTTAAGAAGACAAGATTTATAATATTCATCACAACATTATACAAATTTGGGTTCCTAACCCTAAAACTCATATAATTTAATCTTAAATTATTAATTACACAACTTCCAGCATCATCTTAATTAATTATGTTTGTCGTGTATGGTAGCTACCATAACTGGAATGATTGTAGACAACTAAAATGAGACACAAGTCGCTATTTAAAATATGGTATTTTTATTTCCTATAACAGCAAACATCCCATGCATAATAAAAAGAGAAGATTGAAATTACATTTTTTCTTGCTGTCTTCAATTAACAAAATATAGGCCTACTGTTGCACATAAACATACCAAGCCCATTGAGTTGTAAGCTATATTTATCCCTGCATAATGAACATCACAATTCTCAGAAAAAATATCTTTAATTCATGATGCCTGTTGTATCTCAGTTGCTTTGCACGTTACTGCCGTAAGAAAAACTAGGGCATGTAGTACAAAGCAAAGAAGTTAATGTACTTCTTTCCATAATGAAACAATGAATTACTATACACATCTGCTCAGTTGAGAAACAAACATAAAAATAGTAATTGAGATAAAGTTCCATTTATTCAATTAATGAAAATCATCAATCAATGCCTATATTGTAATTATTTCTTTCTCTTATACACAGTAATCACAACATAAGTATATTGGTACTTTATCATGTAGTTACATTATATATGTAACTACAAATGCAGATATATGTATCTGTAAAATACATTTTTAATAAAAAAAATGCTATAAATTGAATTTTAGAAATGTATTACAATATATAGGTAAAAATAATTTAAAAAATTAAAATAATATAAACACTACCGTTATTTATTTTTTACACTTCAATTGTCAAAACAAATGTGAAATTTTGGGAGAAAAAGTTGGTAGCTTTTAGAATATTTAATTATTTTACTATTTCGCTGTGATTCTTTTGGCTTTAGAAAAAATGCTGGGCATCTTGCTGTTCAAACTACTGGAGAGATTTTGAATAGTAGTAAAAAAAATATTTGTGACAAAACCATAACCAAAATTTTAATTAACAAGTTTTGCATAATTATAAGTTTTTTACACTTTTAGAATATATCCATTCACTAAAAGTATTAAAAAAATTATAACTTTTTAAAACAATAAAAAAATTATTTTTAATAAATGAATTTATTGTTAAATGGTTGTATAGTTGTACATTTAGTTGTCACCTGCTTGTATTTTTTATAAAATAATATTTACAATTTTAGTTCACTGTTTTTGATTATATAACAGTAATTATTCACCTTGTAAAAAAATTTATCCATTTTCTTCTTTTATCTAAAATTTTTATATTGATATGTTTATAAAACAAAAATAATTTCATTGAGATAAATCTTTTTGTTAAATTGGCAAATAGCTGAATGTATGAACAACTTGGCAGTGATCCAGGTTAAAGCTGTTCAAGTTATCAAACAAGCACAGTAACGTAGCCTTCACCATTTCTTAAAATAGTTTCTCCTCTAAATGCAAGTGTGTCACTCAAGGGGTATATGAAATGATAATAATGTCCTCATTGAGAGAAACTTATCAAAATCAAATCATTGTTTTTAAAAATATATTTATATTGGGTATTTCCTTGATTTATTTTTTTAAGCCTGATATTTTATGAACAAAAAAACGTAAAATTTTGTAAATCTTAAAATAATCACAATTTTAGTGATTATACTAAATTTTTTTAAGTCTACTTGTGACCAAAATGAAAAATATTGTTACTGTATGATGAAAGAATATAACATATTATATTACTACATACATTTTCATTCATGTAGAATATTAATTTGTAGCCAGCACTGTATGCTTATGAATGAAGAAAGGAACAGACCATTTATTTTACAACTCTGTGCCTTGTACACATCTATATTACCTACATTTTGTACAGCTGATAATGGATCCATTTTTGTAAAACAAACTAGCTTTTAAGCTGATAACTGCATATTTTTATTTAATTACTATTACCTCAGACATGCCTCTACATTTATTTTAACAAAAAGGAAGATAAATTTAATAAAATGATGCATGAAAACATTCAAGATTCTTCTTAGAGATCATACCTGAGATCAGCTGACCTAGATCCCAGTTTGCTAACCATTTTATCAACTGGTCACTCAGTTTTATTCCAATACCACTATGATACGCATTATGGTAATTTATTTTTAAATACTAGTATGTAACTAAAAGTAAAAATAAATAATTTTACATTTGTTATTAATTTTTATAAGAACAGGAAAAATGCATAGAATGCCATACATTTTTCATTAAAAAAATTTTCATGTGATATTTTTATTTTATTCATACCTAATAAAATCAAAATATATAGATCAAGTCAAAATATAAAATAATTCTAATGTTAGTATAAAAGTATAATTCCTATAATTTTTGTTTATAATTTAAAAAAAACTTTCAACGAACAATAACAAATACTCTCTACTGAGTTGTTGGGTTTCAATTATTAACTGTCTCAGGAATGTTGGCCTGAATATCAACAATACTAACTACTGGATTGTAAATGCGATAGTAGTCTTCAATGGTGACATTAAAAAACAATTTCATCTTTCTTCAGAATGTAATATTAAACAATTTTTTATATGTGCCTTCTTGGTGTTGTTAGTGATGTTTAAAAAAGTTAATAAATTGTTCATAAAAAGGTATTGTTATGTAGGTATTATTTAGAATATGCTTAATTTTTCTATTTCAAGAAATATAATTATTAAATTATGCTAGTTTAACTGCTAATCAGAATAGTAGCTAGCAGCTATATTTCAATATTTCTAATTTACAGCAATTAGAAATATTGAAAAAAAATCATACTTTTTCTTTCAAATTCAACTCAAAACATATTCTAAGAAAATATAAAATATGTATATTTAAACATATCACTTATAATTGAATGAATGTAATGAAACTATTACCTCCTGGAGCTATGACTTTTGTTGCTGCTGCGCCAATTGTCCTTCCTTGAACTAATTCTTTTTGTTGAATTTGTCCTTCACATTGAGCTGATTGAAAAGGATTAATAAATCCATTTCTTTTAGATGTCTCTAAAATTGTTTGCCACATTTTTATGCTTAAATAATTATTTTTTAACTAGTTAATTTAAAACTGTCAAATTAAAAATTAAAAGACAATTTCTGTTTAAAATAATGAATATGATTTGGCTTGCCCCTGCCCTTTCTGTATGTACTGTGCTGGGTTAAGGGGAAGAGGATTGTGAGGTAGAAAATATTAGATCTGTAAGATTCAGGTTGTCCAGAAATAGATTTTACTTGGCTTATAAATATTCCCTCTATAACTAGCTGTACTAATCACATCAGTATTTTTCTGTACACAATAATTATTTTATCATTTAAGTAAATTCACTAAAACAATCTAATTATTTTTATTTTAAAAATTATTTTAAATTTATCTCACTCTTTATAAAAATAGTTTTTAAAAGTAATTCATTAGAATTCATTGACTGGCTATTAAAAATAGTTAGCTTATAAATATAGACATTTCAGCTTTGATGCTACATATTGTGTTACTATACCTTAAATCCAAAACCTGAAAATAATTCAAACTTTTATAAAATATAAATTTTAATTAGTAATAAACAAAAAGAATATTTTATTTCAAATAATTCATTTTTAACAAGTACAGTTAAAAAAGTTAGAACATAATACTTAATTCTATTAAAATATGTGATGAATGCAACAAGTATAATTGGCTTAGTTCCATAAATCCTAACAGTTTATGAATACTTTACCATAGATAAAGAAAACTATTCAACTCATATAGCATAAGCTTTATTAAATTTGCAAATCAATCAGACAAGTTTGATAATTTTTTTTTTTTAAAGTATAATTTGATACAGTAACTTCAGCCCTACTATATAAGTATCATGGCTGAATGTATAAAAAAGTGATTAAAAAGTACAAAATAAAATTATAATCATATTCAAAAGAATTTTCAGAAATTTCCAATCTAATAAGTTGTTAGCAGGTTAATTGTCTTTAAAAAAAGTCAAGAATCGCCAACTACATTACAATTACTGCTTTCTCGTAAAAATATTTTAAATTGTAGCGGGAATCCTACTCTAGCGTTCGTAGTGTTACGTGAACGAATTATTTGTTTGAATGTCATTTGTGACCGTGCATAACTGTTCCGTTGCGTTGAATATAGTTGTTGTTATTGCGATAGTTTACCTGATAGATACTCTTTTTTTCGGAAAAATGTTAACTGCTATATCAGATTTTTCCAAATAGTGTTTTATTTTTGATAGTTCATTTGAGTAATTTTAATCATGGTAAGTACAATGTTTACGTTTTTAATTAACCTAAAATTTCCATCGGTTTAAACATGCTTTTGGAGCAGCTTAAAAGCATGTTTGAACTGATGAAAACAGTTTGTTCAAAAACTAAGTTGCAGCAATTTTTAATGAAATACGTATTTCTTTCCAAGCTTAAAGTTCGGTAAGTAAATCGGAATGCAATATCCCATGCTAAATTATTTTATTACGATGTAGTTAGACGATAATTTAATTAGGAAGACCAGCCTTATCTAGTAAGCACTATAGCACCACATTGGGATTTTTGACAGGCACCAGATTGGTAAAAAAGCCTTAGATAGACCTGTAGTTAAAGCTACGTTCACAAAATCACATAAACACCTAGGATGCAGGAACTCTATACAGGTTCTCAGATCCCTAACACTGATACAAAGAGCATCCAGCCTAAGGGAAAGGTTGACATTGAAAAAAGTATGATATATTCAAATATAGATCATGAAAAAATATTATTTTTCCAAGTACAGGGTACTTCATGCCCCTTTCTAGCAGTAGTGAAATATTCATCCACAATAATTTGGAGTTCTAGTTACCTTTAGTTAGGATTGGATTAGTGGATTATTGATCAATAATTTTGGATCAGCCAGCTCAAATATCTGCTAAATCAATTGCTTTTCTTCTAAATATTAAATCTCATCTGAGAATAAACTCATTTAAATTAAATTACTGGAAAAAAAATTAAAGTTTTAACTTTAATCAACAATTTTTTAACAATTTAATCAGATGGTAATTCTGAGCAATTACTTTATCAGCTTCAATTTTGTTCATACTTTAATATACCACAGAAAATATGCTTTGGATCAGGAAAACATGATCTAAATGTTGGACAGTGGGTGATCCATGCAAATTCAAGATCTTTCTTTGTTTCTCCTGTTTAGCCTCTAGGAATTATCATTCAGGTACTATTTCAGAGGATGATATGTATGATTGTAAATGAAGTGTAGTCTTGTACAGTCTCAGTTCGACCATTCCTGAGATGTGTGGTTAATTGAAACCCAACCACCAAAGAATACCAGTATCCATAATCCAGTATTCAAATCCTAATAAAAATAACTGACTTTACAAGGACTTGGAACGCTGGAACTCTTGATTTGCAAATCAGATGATTTGGGAAGACTCACCACTAGACCAAACCGGTGGGTTAAGGTCAAGGTCTGCGCTGCTTTATCAATACTTTAATCAATTAGCAATAAGTTTTGTGAGTTATTGAAACCTGTTCATATGCTAATCTGTTATGTAGAGAGAGGTTAGGGTCAAGGTATGGCAATACTTAGCACCATCTTATAGGACACTTAGAGAAAATTTATGTTCAAATAGAAATATAGTCTCAATAGAGAGATAGACTACACCACATGTTCCATGCTATTAGTGTGTGTAATATGGATAATCACCTTACAAAGAGCACTGTCAGACTGATGGCTATTAAGGTTAGTTCATAGTTTATTCCTCTCCACAAAATTCTACCCGTAACTTTAACCCTAATCCTAATCTCTCTCCACAGAATAGATTAACATCTGAACAGGTCACCATAGCTCAGAAAACTGATTACTAATTGACTAGAGTACTGATAAAGTGGTGCAGACTTTGGCCTTGGTGCTGCCCAAACCTGCTTTCTGATATTTAGAGCTTGCGTTTTTGTGATCCTAAGCATACCTACTCTGGTATATTAAAGTATGAAAAAAATTGAAGGTGATTAAGTAATTGCTCAGAATTACCAGTCAGACTTGGAATGTTTTCACATGCCAAAAGATTTTTGCTGCTATATTTTCAAAAGCTTTAAGCAACTAAAACACAAAAGTATTTTATAATTCCTCTTATCTGTTTTAGCAGGAGAATTAAAGGATATATATTTTTAACTAATACCACAAAATACAGTGGAAGTGCTGTATTTAGTGGCTGGCCGCAAACATGTTTAAAAAAATTTTAATGTTTTTAAAATTAAACATTTTTAATTAACTATTTGACTACATATATTATGTCATATAGGTAATAATATTATGTTTAGTGTTTTATTAATGTTTTAATGTATAATTCACGTTTAATCAACTGATGAGAAAATTCCTCAAAAGCGCTTTTGATATATAGAAAAGAAAAAGAAAAATAGTAAGATAAGGAAAGAGCTTTTATTGATTCTGTATGTTGGTGGATTGTGCTGAATTTTGTTTATGCTTTTGGAATATACATATATTAACATATATATATCTTGATATTCTTTGATCCAAAGCATGAGTGTCAAGACGTTTTAATGAGATTGGTAGGATTATATAATATAGAAATGGTTTGATTTTATAGGAATTATTGAGGTTAGGGAAAAATGAAACTCTAGGTCAGAAGATTGTAGAATAATCAAGACAAAATCAGATTGTGGAAATAGAAGAAATTCTTTTTTTGAAAGGGAAAACGACTATTAAATGAAATGCAAGTTAGATGCAGCTCTTAGTGAGTCTGGAGCATCATTTAAAACTGTACTGATATGGATTGTCGAGTTTAAATAAGCTGTGTAGATTAGCATTAAAATGGACACCTAGAGGTAACCAAAGAAATTACCACAAAAATCTATAAAATCATCTTTGCATACCTTGGATTAAAAGTCGGAAGAATAACTAAGATGGTAACCATTTCAAGTTAATCTGTACACATTATTCTACAAGAAAATTTGGCTATAAAGAAGCTTTGTATTTGATCACATTCAACCAAAAAATTGTTCAAGTGGATATTCATTCCAGAGTTTTAAATAAGTTCTTCTATTGAAACCCTAATAAATTTTTGCATCAGTTCATTGTTGTCAGTGAGACCTGGGTTCATCACTACACACATAAGATAAAGAGATAGTCAAACAATGGACAAAGATAGGCAAACAGACATTAGAGAAGGCAGTCTTTTGCTGGAAATGAAGGGCATAACTTTCATCCACTATTTTACAAAAGGAAAATCAATATACAGCAAGCATTACATCCATTTGTTGCAACATCTTAGTGATGAAATCAAGAAAACAGGTCAGAACTGGTCAAGAAAAAAGGCCTATTTCCCCAAGGTGATGTGTCAGTTTATAGTAAGGCAGTTGCAATAATCAAATTGCTACCACATCTGCCCTACTCACTAGATTTTGCCCCCCCCCCCATGATTTCTAACTATTCTTGAATCTAAGCAGGTGGCCCACAGGAAAAAATTTCTGGTGACAGTGAAGTGATTGATGCTGTGAATGGATGTCGAACAATTGTTCTATAAAAATGGTGTAATGGTCTTCGTACATTGTTTAGTTAAGTGTCTAGAGCTAAAAAGAGGTATGTTGAAAAATAACTGATTATTTTTTCCTAAACAGTTGTTTTCTTTTTCATTTACTTTTTTTTATCAAACCACCCTCATATAAAAGAGATAATAAATAAATCTGAAATTAAGATTTAATTAAACAAATAAATAAGTACAAATTAAATAAATAAAATCAATTAAGATTTTTTGCATGATGATTGGCTTAGAGATTCATACATTAAATATAAATCCTAAATTTAAAGCATATTAAAAAAATACCACCAATCAAAATATTTATTCTTAATTTGGCATCGAGATTGTAGTTAATAGCATGCAAAAAATCATTAATTGAAATTTAACCGAGAATGAATGCACCACTCTCTACAATTTAAAACTTTAATATTGTATATCATAATTATTAACTGATGTCATGATGGTGCCATCATGAAGGCACTCATGCTATAAAAAATATTTAAGCAGCAAATATTGATTGTTAAAATGAATATAAATTTTTTGTATTTTGCTTCTAGAATGCAGTCTAATAAATTATTAAATTTAATAAACATTTAAACTGACTGCAATGTACCTTATTTTAAGGTAAAAACTGTAAATTACGTTAATTTCTATTAAGGTAAGGTTATAATTATATCTTAAAATTTTTGATATTTGTTATTACTGGAGTCAAAAAATATATGTGACTTAAAGTATTTGTTCATTTAATAGTTGTTTTGCATGTTTATATTTCAAGTTGCCTGAAATTTCAGTCGCTAGCACTGCATAGCGGCACTATTCTTAACACTCTTGGTTGTAATATCAAAAGAAGCTTGATTTAATACACTGACCTGAAAGTAAAGTGATACTGTAGTCAATTTAGAAACTGTTCCTTAATTTTTAAAACGGTACATCGTAGAAACCAAAATTCAAACATTACAAACATACTACTGAGACATTTTTCAGAAGTTGTTGATTTATTTGATTCTTAGTTGAAGTATCCCATTCTCTTTCATATTTGAAGTTATTATAGTGAAACATTTGTATGTATTATTATAATATAAAATCATCATTCATTAGACATTTTCAGTTAACTCTAAAAAACAATGATCCACACACAACTGCTGCTTCATACAAATTATTTCCATAAAAGATATTATTAATTTAATAAGTTTTAGTGACTTCTGAAAGGGTAACAGATATTTAAGAAATTGAATTTGTAATAGCTTAAGTATTTTAACTGGAGATTACATAATAATAAAAAAATGATAATCCTTATGTTTTAGAAATAATTAATATGCTACTGATTATAATTATAGCCAAATATCTTCTTTTTTTTTGTATTTTACATTTTACTTTTTTTTTTACAGATAAAGAAATTCACATTGTTATTTATCATTATTACCTTATTTTCAAGATATGTTGATTCATTTATACCTACATCTCCTTGTCCTGATATTTTCAAGTATCATCAGCTGAACATATCAGATGTTTGGGTGGGATTGGTTCACATTCCACCACCGCCACCTCCACAGGCATTTTCATCAATTAAACTTAATGTTTACTTATATTTAGAAGCTATTTTACCGACTGTAAGTATTAATAATTGATTTTTTCTGGTTTATTTGTTGCTACTGTTATTTAACAAGTTTTTCTTGCAATTTCTTTTTACGTTACGTGATTGTAATTGTGGTATGAAAAGAGCATTGTTCCTAGAACAATGCACTTTTTATACAACAAATACATATCACTAGAAAAGTGTCCATTGTCCAAGACAAGAAAAATTTTCTGTCAGAGCTTTATCTGTAAACAGCTGCTCCTGTTCAGATAAACTATAGGTTTTTGGGATGGAACAATTTAGTATATGAATTGATGGCAAGAACACCTAGTCTATATTTCAATCTCTGATTTTTACTGGACCCATTGAATGCATCTACTAATAACATTATTTTATTTCTTATTTTACATTAAGTGAAGTAATATGAGAAATGAATAAATATTGGTATTCTGCTATTACGTAACCAACACATAAGCGTATCACTGTATTACGTGTAAGATTGATGTGTTATGTTCAGGTATATAAATAAACCCTTACATTTTATTTTAGCATTGTAAATGGTAATACATTTTCCTTTAATTCATCAAGCTTCCTTTAATTATATTGTTGCTTAAAATTTATTAATTCTTATGTTCAAATTATATTACATCTACATCATTAATAAAAGATTGTATTTTATTATTTTATAATATACTCTAATACAAGTGCAGTTAAATAATATTTAAACAACATCCCTATTTTCATATTAAATGACTGTTTGACTTTTTTCTATCTCCATAAATGAATCTCCTTGTATTTTTTGTATTATGTTTTTTATGATAAATTTTAACTTCAGTAATTAGCTTCATACTGATAGTTAAAATATTATCCTATGTAATACTATTTCATAACAAAAATTCTTTGAGAAAAAAATGAAAGAAAACCAAAGAGACGTCTTCTTTTTAGTACTTTGTAACTCAAAACTTGACGTGCTTGTGAAATACATAAAAAAGTATATAAATGTATGCCCTATTTCCTGCCTAATTAATTGTTTTTCTCATAGGCCTTTCTCATTCATCAGTTAATCTTTTCAATTTAATTATTTCATTCAAGAATTGTTATATTTGAAGATTTAAAAAACAATTGTCATGTTTACTTTCATTTGCTGAACAAGAAATTATGTAGAGAATAAAATCACTATTACATCTATGATAAAGTTGTACAAAAAAGTAGCGGAACTCTGCTGGTTTTTCATATATGGATTTCATGAAGATATCATTATTTTTTATTGACTAGTAACTTGTATTATGATTTGTTCGCTAATTTTTTAAATCTAATATTTAAATGTACAGTAGCCTGTGTATTTTATTTATCAATAGTAAAAGTTATTTGGGGCATGTTTTAAGGTAATATAGACAGATATGTGCAGGGAGAACATAAATTATTCAGTACATTTTAGAGGTTAATAAATAATGAAGAAAGCAACATAGTGCGCGTTGATTTTCTCAAACATTAGTGTAGATACTAGAGTTATTACACAATTTACAATCACAAAAGTTCTACACAAGTGCCTAAAGCTTCATGCATACAAAATTCAGTCGGTGCATGCAATTGAAGATGACAATAAACCATGCTGTTACAATTTGCTCTGTGGACATACTTGATAAAGTGAACGAAGATAATGCATTTTTAGGAAAAATAATCTTCTCTGATGAACACAACGTGATAGATCAAAGATTAATATTTGGTGTGCATTGACTGCTTATGAAGTGATTGGACCATTTTTCTTCGTTGAACCAGTGGTTACTAGCGCTAGTTATCTAGACATGTTTGAGGAGTATGCAGAACATTGGCAACCCAATGTTTACTTCCAACAAGATGGTGCACGACCACACTGGTGTTTACATGTTAGGGACTAGCTACATGAACAGTTTCACATTGTTTTGTTTTCACAAAACATATGACTCCATGTATTTCAGAGTCGGCGGCTACATCAATTTTCCTATTCACTTTATAATGTAATAACTCACACGTAATCAAAGATATTACAACGCAACAACTTACATATAACAATGCAATGTTTACATTACTAGCATGGCCATGAACAACACAGATTTGCCAACCTTGAGGAGAAAAATTTCCCAGCGGTCTTTACTTTAGAGATATCCCTCGTATATTAAGTGTTTGTAAAATTAACTTGCTGAGTTTTAGTCACTGTATTTAAGATATTTTTGTAATTACAATAAATATTAATTATCTGTGTTGATGTTCAAAATTTATGTTAATTTTTTTTAATCAAATTTATTTGACAATTTTTATTTTTCAGAAATATGTTGGAATTTTAGAACTTAATGAGCCACGAAAAGCAATAGCTGCACGACTAGCCGAATACATCTGGAAGCCTATTTCATATATTATTCACTTTCCATTATTGAACCCACTACCAACCGTGAAAATTATTTCTGTCAATAATAAAATACTCTGTGTTGGACCGCCAGGTAACATAATAACATTATTATCATATTGGCATTATATAAAATTATTTCAAATGTAAAATGTGTGTACTTTTTATACCCTTAACATTTGAATATTACAATATTCTGTAATATTATTGTATTCTTTCACTGTAATATTTCTATTCTTCAGGCAATTATTCCTTACGAGACCCTATATTTAAGATAGTTTAAATTTTGAAAATTTGTTATTTCAGGTTATACGGTTGTTACGGTTATACTATAAGGTTTTTCTATGAATGGCATAATTTCATTTCTATACTGTTAATTGGAATCTATAGCCTGATTAAAGCAGTGTGATCTCTGAACGTGTTGACTTCCATAGCCTTAACTTCAATTTACATCTTTTCCTCTCTCATCATCTTTCCACCTTTGATTCAGTCCTTAGTTTTCATATTCTGTAATTCTCCAGTACCACCTGTATTCCACAGCTTCAGGCTTCTTCACAAATGTATTTTCAAGCTAATACTAATTGCCTTAATATTAATGCTTTTACTAAGCATTTCAATATTTTCTTCTATAGCCAGTCTTGTAGCTCCTTATTAATGCACACAGTTCTTTATGATTGAGGCATTAATGTAGTTGATTTTTATGCGTGAAATATGTCTTTTAAAGAAATTATAATATTAATTATGGGTTCAGTATTTCATACCGGTTACAATTACTTATTTACTTGTTCTTAGTTTGATCTGAGCTATTAGTAAGATGCACTTGCATCTTGTTACATGATTACCTCATACTAATAATATTTTTTCTGTAGAAATTAAATTACGAATTTGATTTACATAAGCACAAATTGAGCACTAAATTGATTACAAACTTAAGAGCTATTTTATTCTTACACACATATATTGAAACATTTCCTTTATAATGTAATTTTTTAAAAGTACTCTATCAATGACTATAGGTTTTTAGAATCTGTTAGCATCACAGAGTTTTTGTTTTCATACTACGATTACATCACAGGTAGCCACAGCTTTAGAGGTAATAGATTCATTAATCTCAATTTTGAATTATATTACTGTAAAAAGACAGTTTTTTTCTAATTTGTTGGATTCCTTATATATTTATGTACAGATGATTTTATGTCAGCTTAGAGAACAGTAAAGATAAATGTAGATCCAGAATTGGTAACATTGGGATCAACTGGTAACATTTGGGTGCCCCTGTTGTGGGGATGCGGTGGGGTGCTCTTATAATTTATCCACAACCATTCATTCTGATTGTCATGATTCAAACAGGGACTGTGTTAGTAGGTTGAATGCTAACTGTTGCATGCATCAGATCTGGTTGATCAAGAATGTACCAGATTATGATGAGAGTGTATTATTATGATGCAGGGTAACACAGTGAAATCACAGCTGAATTAAGATCAGCTGGTCTATGATAAGGTAATTTCCAGTTAGAATTAAATAATTAATTTAGGTTACATTGAAATATAATTAAATATAAAAAATTAAATTAAATATAATTAATATTAAATTAGAGTTAATGAATAATTTATTAACAAAAATAATAATAAAGGTAGTTATACTTTTTGTGTATTATTATGATGAAGGGTAAATACGGTAAAATTACACTGAAATTATGATCGACTGGTCTATGATAAATAGAATTAATACACATTTGATGTTTATTATTAGTAAATAATAAATAATAAAAATTAATAAATAATACACATATATGGAATAAGTGTTTTGCCAGGAAAATTGACAACTACAATCTAAAAGTAGTTTTTATGTAATGTATTGATTGTTTTATTAAGCTGATCTAAAAAATTGTTTTTTTATTTATTTTATGTCATCATATACATCATGAAGAAGGTGATGAAAGATATAACAAAAATAACTGATACAACAATCACCAAGAAAACAGTTTCATTGTAAAAGTGTTGTGAATCTCGTTCTGGCAAAAACATAATAATATTAAAAAAATGGTGAATTATACAACCCCCAAAAAACACTTACAGTGTGATAGTATCTCTCAAAAAATAATTGTTTGCCCTGGATCCAAAAAAAAAATTATACAAAGAAACTGAATAATACTATATTTGCTACTATCGAACTTCTGTAAAATAGAATACTTTGCTTCAAACCCAGAGAAAAAAAATTTAATTAATTAAGTCGTACAAAAATTCACTCCACACAGTTGTTTCAATTAAAAATTAATAAATAGCAAAATAATGTTATTCTAAATAGTTGTTGCCCTTAATGATTGAGTAGTTTCCTCTTTTTTCATGTTTTCATTGAACCACTTTTTCGTTGTGTGTTTCTTTATCTTGAAAGATTTAACATGTTTGCATGAATCACCAGTAATAATGTTTTTAAAATGCATGTAACTCAAAAATCTCCCGCACTCTTGAGTTAAACTTCTAACATAATTTTTTCTTAGCTTCAGACATTATTATTTACACCTACATATGAGTCTTCTTTCTTTACACGATAGTGAATGTGAAGAAAAATCAAACAAGTTTCTGTTATTATTATAAATTTCTTTGACCTCTTTTACACCATCACTTACCTCCCTTATTTGAAAATTCTGTACTTACGATTTTTGTGATCTCTTTATATCATTTACAAAAAATACATTTTCTATTTCAGTATTTTTATAAATTCATGATTTACATGTATATGAAATAAACTCTTAATTTCACAAAAGAAAAAATCCAAAGAAACAATTGTTTAAAAAAGTATTGACAACCATGGTATTTTATGGCCCTAAAATTTATGCATGAACAGAATAGCCTGTATTTGGGTTACATCCAAAAAAGAAAAACAAACGTTTGCTAACATATAAGAAAACAAGAAAAGACAGTCTTTAACAGATGAACATAGGAAAAACAGCCTAACAGCAAGTGAATTTTTGTAATTTTGTTCAAGTTTTGCACTACTTAATTTATTAAATATGTTTTCTTTTCATCTGAAACAAAGAATTCTGTTTTAGAGAAGTTTGAGAGTAGCAAATATTATTATTCAGTTTATTTGTATATAATTCTTTTTTCAGATTCATGGCAAATAGTTGTTTTTTTTTGGGGGGGGGATACCTACACAGTGTCTTTTTCAGGGATTTGTATTATTCAGGAATTTTTTTTTTATATCATGTTTTTGTCTTGAGATTCACCAACACTTTTACAATGAAATTGTTTTTTTTATGGTTGTGATGCTTAGTTTCTTTGACAGAAATTTAAACAATTTACTTTCATTTTCAGTGTAAAACAGTTATGTATTTCATAGTTCATGAAAAGTAACTTTTAAATGTTTCAGAGACTTACAAGTAACTTGGTATTTTATTTTTAACTTGTATTGAATTTTATGAAAAACAGTACCAGTTTTTGTTTGGTCATTGATGTGATTCTTTTTTAAATTTAATGTTTATTTATTCATTTTTTTTAATTAAAAAAATATTAAATGTTAATTAACTTTTGTCTTGTTCTTGTTAAGTTATTAGTCCTGTTATAACCACCATAAATTTAGAACATACTTTGTTTCCTGGTCTACGTCATATCACAAGTGATGTTATTAAAAGAAAGTTTATTTCTTATGGAAGCAACAATGATGGTAACATTAATGATCGTTATCCATACAACAGTTTGAAACATGGTAAGTATTACAAAAAGGGGTAACTAAACTAATTTTTCTGTTTTTTTTTTTTTTTTAGATTTGTTTATCTGTACTAAATACATATAGTAATTTGTTAGTTTTTATCATAATAGAAAATTCAGTAGTCCAGTTTTGAAAGTTTTTTTACTTTTAAGGAATTATTTTCATATTATTTTAAGCCATATGCTACTAGTACTTTTATGTACATCATTATAATAAATTTTTTAATGAGAAAAGTTCAACTTTGTCTTATTTTGTCAAGTCTTTTTCTCAATTTAATGAGTAGATTCTTCTGAAGATTGTTGTATTTGTAAAACATAATGCTTAATACCTTTTCCTCGGCCCAAAAACTGATTTAATAAAATTTATATTTTATTTATTATGAATAAAATAATATTACTTGAAATTATAAAACACCACTTAGGTTAGTTCACATTAAATATTATGATATTTCTAATCGGTTACTTAATGTTTGAATTATTTAAAGGTGAATATTATCTCTTTAGATGCACTTTTAATATGTTTAGCCATTTCTTCTATGGTCTTCACTTAAACTGTTTTACATTTTCCATTCTATAAACTTTTTAGCTACTCTTCTATTACCCATTTGTTGCACATAATGAATCTTATTTAGGGTGGATGCTAACAGGTTGATGCTACTGTTAAAGATAATTTCAAGTATCATTTGAATCAAATTTTTGGCTTTAGGCAGTATATGCTTAAAATTCTAGCACTCCCCTGTCCTGTCCTCCTTAATCACCTAAAAAAAGGAGAGTAAAATGCAAAGAATGGAGAATTTCTGTATTTCTAAAACAATGCTTGTGTCTTAACTGCTATTTCTTCAACATGTTATTCTAATCAAGCTGTTAGTGGCAGATTGGTTCAATAAAGATATTTTTTTGATAATAATCTAAGCAGAAATATTTTTTTTTACTGTGAAAGATAAAATGAACAGTTTTTGAGCTATTTCATTTCAGATCACTTTATTTCATATAGTCAGTTTTAACCAGTGTACACTTCTGACATGATTATCGACATAATTTGATTTTTTTTTATTAAATCTACAGCCAATATCAGATTCAGTATTTATAAGAATTAAAAAAGCTGTGTACAATTAATACTTCTAAATACAGTAAAAAACAAAATAAATATCCTGCTTCAGCAAACAATGCCTTGATGAGCATGTAGTTAGATCAGATTTTAAGAATTGTAGGAAGAGCCTTACAGCCTCTAATTTGGCTTTTGTGGTGACTCTTTGATTGGAAACATAGTCTTTAGATAGTAACATAGGAAGAGTTGCCACCTTATTAGGCCTTGATAAAATGGTGACTGCCCTGGTGGCTACTAGTAGGTCCCAGCATGATACTATGTAGAACAAGGCAACATCTGGATCAGTGTTTCTCAACTTGGGGGATTGCAATGATACGAAAGGGAGGAAGGTCGTGAAATTAACTTATAACTTTACACATAAACAATAATGAAATCATTTTATGAGAAAAAAAATTTATTTTTTAGATTTATAAGTACACATGTAAACAAAATAAATTAATGAGATGGTTGCATTTGTTTTTTATTGTTTCTCCATATGTGGACCTATGTTAGAAACACACAAAAGCAAATCGTTTTCAAGTGATAAAAGACAATTCCTATTTTCAGTTTTTAGCGCAACCATGGATGAAAAACCCTTTTCACAGAGGTAAGACGTGGCAAAAGGGATTCATATTTTCAATGTTTTGTGTTTAAATTTCTATATTTACTTCGATGAACAAGCCAAAATGTATCTAAATCTTCAGATGTGAATTGTAATAGTAACATTTTATCAGCAGACATTTCGATGAGCTGGTCATGAATCTCAGCTGGTAACTTAGCAGCTGCAACAACATTTTTACTAAATAGATTCAGTACATGTCTCTTCAACAAATCATTTTCATCTTCCAGGAAATACTCCAACAACTGAATTTCTAGCTCACAGTGCTATTCAAACTGTGGTAAATAATAGTGTTTTCTTCATCCAAATTTTTTTCAATATAATCTAAAGTGAGTGGAAAGATAAATTTCTGCTCTGCTTTGAAGGTAAATTATCCAGATATCAAGCTTCTTATTGAAAGCTTGAACTTTGTCATTAATAAAATGTATCATGTCCTTGTAAATTCACATTCAAGCCATTTAAATGTAAAAATACATCAGCTAAGTAAGCCAACAGCAGTATACACTCATTATTTTGTAAAAAAAAAACATTCACAATGGTGTGTTAGTTTATCCTGGAAAAATATTATTAATTCATCTCGCAATTCCAATAACCGGGTTAACTTTCCCCTGCGATAACCATCTGACTTCTATATGAAAAAAGGAGATTTTTTCTTTTCGATCATTTCATCACATAGTTTAGCAAACAGCTTGTTCTGTAATGGTTGACTTTTAATAAAATTAACCATTTTTACAGCTTTACAGAGTATTTATTTGAGATTTTCCAGCTTATCTTTTGTGGCAAGTGCATGTCTGTGAAGGAACCATTGCATCCATTCTGCCCTTGGTATAAGATGATCTTTTAATTTTTTCAAAAATTCACTGTTCTTTCTTCTTATTGCCCTTGCACCATCCTACATACTGCAATACATTTTGTTGAATGTATGTTATAGTTTTTAGTAGCTTCATAAAAATCATTAAAAAGACGTCCTGTTGCATGACTAGGTATTAATTTGCAAAACAAAATATTTTCTTTGATTGATCTGTCCCTATCGTATTCATATCTTACAAAACATAAGATCTGATAAATGTTTGAAACATCTGTTGATTCATAAAATTGGATACTAGAAAATTCACTTGAACTCACTTCCTGAATTATCTGATCGTGAACATCAGCAGCCATGTCGTCGAATCACCTTGATCCTGTGTCATTAGAAAGTGGGATTTTTTTGCTTTTCTTCACCTGTTAAAACACTGACTTTATCAATTGCAGCAGGTAGTATGAGTTTTTCTGTGATTGTTTGAATAACTTAGCTAGTCTTAATGATATGAGATAAGATGCTTCAAGTTTACTTTTATCAGTATGGCTTGATTTACAAATAGATATATATCGTTGATTTCTCAAAGTATGTAATTTTCTTTCGAAAAATTCCAATGGTTTGCTTTTATGATTTGGATATTTAGTTTCCGAGTGCCAAATAAATTTTAATGGCTTCATTCTTTCATCAGAGAGGACTTGAAAGTAAACAACGCACGCACTGTAGCCAATGAGATAAACCCGTAATTTAAATTACCGTCATTGTGCAATCCTGTCTTTTTACCAGTCGATTCAAAAGAATCTAATTAAAAAAAAAAAAAACAGTTACACATTTGACCACACGCTAAATAATCAGAACCTCAATTATTATTATTTTCAATGAAAATACGCTTTTAAAAACTTAAAGGCACCAGACACACACTTCGCATTCTAAATTAAACTGACATTCTGCAATCCCTTACACCTCTTTTATATTGCTGAGAGAACAATGTGTTCAAATGTATCATATGCATGTTCAGAAATTATGCTTTCACAGTCTATATTACACAAGCAAACCAAATTACAAGGACCATGTACACATCAAGTTGGAACCTGTAAATTGCTCATGTTTGTACACTTCACACATGCATGTTCATACCTGTTGCTATCGACGCAGCTAAATAGTTTTAATAGGTTTCATTGTGCTGAGGTTGGGGGGGGGGGGGTTCTGATATATTCATTATATATATTTTTTTGTTACTTTTTGGGGGTCAGGGGGCTAAAAAGGTTGAGAATCTCTGATTTAGATGATTCCTTTGGTAGCTATCCAAAGAAGAAGGGATGAAAGATAAGAAAAGGGAAATAATAGGATAGAAAATGATGATAAACGTACAAAGGGACTCTGTCCTATCAGAGTAGTTTACTAACTTGAGTAGGACCAGAGCAGTGCTAATCAGTGGGACAATTATGTAAAAAAATAACTTTATTACTCACAGAATGTATTAAATAATACATTATGCATTAAATAATAAAATAATCAAATTTTAAATGTTATATAGAAATTTATAGGTGTATAATACATGAAGTGGATTATGCACACATATGTGCATTGTTATTACACAGTTTATTATTAGTAGTTTTTTTTTTTTTTTTTTTTTGTTGACATACTTATTCATAATGATTTCCTCACCTCTGTCAACATATATATATATATATATATATATATATATATATATATATCATGCACAATATATGCGTATAAGTGTAGTGCTACATAATATGTATAAAATGCACCTTATTCAACTTTAATAAACTGTAATCAAAGATCTGACGTATCAGTGTAAAATAAAATAGCACATATAGAGTTTCAATATAAATTTATTTTTATTCATTTATTTTTTTCCATATCCCAAACACTCTACCTGAGCAAGAGACTGGTCAAAAGTATCTGCCTTCAGGCAACATACATACAAAAATAGCAAAAGATATATATATATATTTATAATTCATAAGAAAATAAATCAGAAACACTTATATTTACCAGTAGATCAGTAATTAAATGCTAACACGTAAATAGTTACTCAACAATAACTAATCAGCTATCTTTCTTATCTCACTACATTTCTCAAAGAATTCTTCTATTGAATAAAAACACTTTCCAATTAGTAATTATTTTAGTTTATTTTGAAAGCTTATTTTAGTTTTACATGAATTATTTGGTTGTTTGTTTGTTCCACCGTAGTAGCTCAATGGCTGAACTGATTTAGATGTTTGACCTTGTGTTGGAATCCATACGTTACCAGAAGTGTCATAGGCTGTATATATATATATATATATAATATAGTGTGGAGATTTTTCTTGGTTGAAGCACAAATTTTAATGACTGTGAACTGTGAGCCTCTATCACTGTATTAGCTGGGTTTGAACTGAATGATTCAAATCAATAAAATGAATAATATTACGGAAATTAATAGAATTAAATTTACATTAAATAAAATAATATTTAACAAGTTTAAAAAATGTTTGTGTAATAAAAATTTCTGTTTAATAATAATAATAATAATGGGATTGTGTGTGAGGCTAGAGTAGTGAGGTGATGTGAGCATCTCATGTGTGGCTAGACCAATATCATCATCAATTGAAAACAAAAGGGGTGACCCTGGAGTGCTGTTTTGGAGGTGCAATGGGGTTCTCTCATAATATCTCTGCAAACAATCGTCTGATTTTTAAAATTCAAACAAAGTATTTGTTAGTGGGTTGAAAGCTAATTTTTGCATGCATCTGGTAAACTCTCAACCTAACAGATCACAGTTGTTTGTAAATGTTATATCTTTCTTAACCAATCTTCCAATTTTCAAAATTCAAATGGGGTATTTGCTAGTATAATATAAAATCACGATGGAACCAAACCAGAGCAAAAATTAACTGAAATACTCAGAAAAATCAAGTGGTCTGCGCTACATAGAGACCTCTCTATCATCTTATCTTCTCTCGCTAAATAAGTGCTCCAAGGGGATTTCCTGTCTTCTTTGCACTTCAGATTTTTTTACTTATTTTTTATATTTAGCCCCTATGTTGTTGAAGTTGATGTTTTCAATATTTTTAAAATAGTTTTTTCTAATTCTGTAGTAGTAAAATTCTCAGACACATTGAACTGTGAGATTATTTTAAACCTGGTCCAAGATTGGGGAAGTAAACTGATAAATTTTAACCTTATCTTCTTTAGAAGCAAGAACACATTTTTCTTTTAGTTTTAAAATAAAATCATCATATTCATGTGAAGAAGATTGGGCTGGATTTTTATTTTCAGGAACTTTTGAATCAAAACACAATTCAAGATTCTTTTTTAATTTTTTCAGATACCTTATTTACTTTAATTTTAATGCTCATGGCCTTTGATCCGTGCTAATTTCTTTCAGTTTTGTTGGAGATGATACACCCAAAATGCTACAAGCAGCATCCAATTGTTCAATATTGTGATGTAAGACAATCTATTGCTTTCGGTCTTCACATTCATATAGTTCTTTGTTCTGCTGAGAAAAAATAATTTTGAAACAGTTAACATAAAGAGACTTTCCAGGAACTAAATTTAAATTTGGAAAAGTGTTCTTTAAGAGCTTGCTCTAATGTTATTTATCTAAGTTTTTTCTTAACTGTTTTTTTATGAGTTCTCAAAGAGTTCCAACAGAACTGACCATACAGGTGACTGAATTTTGACAAAAACCTTTTTAATGATAGTTACAAATACTAGTGACATCTGAATTAACATGTAAAAAAAAAAATAAGTTGGTTTTCATCACTAAATTGACAAATTGTGATGAGCTATTTTGGCACTGAACCTTCCATACACTGTTTTATGACACTCTTCATTCATTTAAATTCCTATGGAACATTGTTCTTCCATTGTTTTATGTGAAATTATTTGAAAATGATGTAAAAATTTAATTCATTTTAAAATTTGCAAATATAATATTACTAAGAAAAACTTATGTATTTAATAAACACTTCCAAACACAAGATGAAATTTGAGACACTCTGTAAAGATGTGAACAGGTCACCAACTTCTTACAGACTGACCAATCTGTAACTGCAAATCTGGTGCATCATCTATTAATTGATACAAGAAGCATAAATGAACATGTTGCAACATGAATTTTCCTGACGACTGGAAATGACTTCAAGTACCTCTTATAACGTGAACACTGCAGTTGAATGGTTGAAACAAGTTTATTTCAACTACAGTAATAAGTATAAAAATATTAAACTGCCAAGAAGACAAGAAACCCCCTTGGAGCACTTATTTAGCGAGTAAAAATGGTATCACTTTTAACAGGTTTTTCGTTATTTTTGAGAGTTTATTACTTATTTATTAGTATAATATACAAGAAACTTTTTTATATGATATAAACATCTATAAAAACCATGTAAGTTGTGCAAATTTGAGATTTTTATCACTAGCCCCATCAGAGTTATCTGAAGCCAAAATTTGATTTTTTTAAAAAAAATTAGTTTTCAAAAGTTCATAAACATTTAGGGGTGGGTATATCACCATTAATATTATTTATGATAAAACTACTAACATATACGTACATATGAAAAAGTAATTCAAACTGTGTATGCCATCCCTGCCTCTTGAAAAAATTACCAAAAGTGAAATTTCACCGTTTTTCATGTTCAACTTTATTGGTAATTTTCTCATAAAAAGAAGAGAGATAGGTAAATAAACCACTGGACCAATCTTTTACCTTGAGAAAATATGATTAAATTGCTTTTTGTTTCATCCTTCCAGGACAATACTGTTAGGTTTTTAGTTATGAATTTTTCTGTAAACCCTTACAATCACAAAAATGGCCGCCACAGGTAAACTGCTTAAATAAAAAATTAAAACAAAATATTTTTTAAGTCCTGAGGCATGTAGGAAACAAGTGGGTAAGTTTCAATTTTTTTTTTTGAATGTCAAGCAACCAGCTTTTTTTTGGGTTTTGGGACACTTCAAATGGATTGATGTTAGTCATAATTATTTGAATAGCGAATTTTTCTCAGTGATCACTAAAAAGTATTAAATAGTAAAAACAATTATAAAAATTAAAAAAATACAACTGCCAAGTACCTTTAAAAAGATTTTTTTTTTAAATAAATAAATTAACTAAAAAAACAAAAATAAATCTAACTAAATAACAAGAGATAAACATTTAAAATTAACAAACACAACTGTCAAAAAAATATTTTTGACAAATACAAACATTGATCGTTTTGTTCTGGTTTGGTTCCATCATGATTTTGTATTATACTAGCAAATACCCCCTTTGAAATCTGAAAATGGGAAGATTGGTTGCGAAGGTATAACATTTTCGAATAACTGTTATCTGTTAGATCGAGAATGTGCCTGATCTATGCAAAAGTTAACCTTCAGCCTACTTAAATATCCCATTTGAATAATTTTGAAAATCAAATGATTGTTTGCAGAGATATTATAAGAGCACCCTATTATTGCATCTTCCAAAACAACAACCAGGGGCACCCCCTTGGTTTGTTACTAATTGATGATGATGATTAGTCTAGCCTTGCACAAGGTGTTTGCATCACTTCACCACTCTATCCTCACACGCAGTTCTCCATATTATATTTTATAATATAATATAAATATTATATAATATTAGGCCTATTATTATTAAACAGAATTTTTTTAAATTTATTTAATATTAGTTTATTTTATTTGACATAAATTTAATTCTATTATTTTTGTAATATTTGATTGATTTGAATCATTCAATTCAAAATCTTTAAAACTTTATAATATATTTGTATAAATATATATACATATTATAGCCTATGACACTTCTGGTAACATAAGGATTCCAACGCGGGGCTATACATCAAAATGGGGGTTCAGCCGTAAAACTGCTACGGTGGAACATACATACATACATCCTAAATACATTACACTCCTTTTTGGGCAGTCGTGTAAAAAAAGAAGATATGGTATGGAAATAAAGGACTATACATTGTTATACAGTATTTAAATTAAATAAAGTAATAGGTGACCAATCATGTTTCAGACAGTTTTAATTTGCTTAAATATATTTTTCATGTAGAAATACCAGGCATTTAAGGTTGTCTAATGGTTAAGTTCTCAACCAGGTCTTAGATCGATAAGAAAATTTTGTCCTTCAACGAAAATATTTAAATGCATTCAAGGAACGCTGTAACGGAATAGTAATTGTCCTATATTAAAGAGCTCTTAATAGTTATTCTATATTAAAGGGCCCCCTGACTGCATTTAAATAATTTCATTCAAGGACAAAATTGTCTTATCTATGTAAGTCTTGGTTAGAACTTAATCATTAGACAACCTTTACTACCTGTTATTTCTACACATGAAAAATACATTTAACAAATTAAAGCTGTCTGAAATTTGATTGATCACCTAGTATTTTATTCAATTAAATACTGCATAACAATGTTTAGTCCTTTATTTCTATACCTTGTTTTCTTTTTTTTTAGTTCGATTTATTGACTTTTTTTAGTTTAAATTATTATATTTCTATTTCTAGTATTATACTGGTGATTGATTTTTACATTAATTATGTTTGTTTTGTTACATAATTTATAGTTTTAAAAATATAATGACATGGAACTATAAATTGATTTTTTAAAAGAGACAATGAGTTTGAGGTTGCACTCTAAATATACTTCTCAGAGCTCTCTTTTGCCTTGGAAATTTTTTCCAAATTTCTCTTAACAGCCCCCGCAGAATAATTGAATACCATATCTAGGTCTCAAAAAGGCTACAGTAAACTATCTTCAAGAGACTAGTATTTTCTAGTTCTGACTTCGCAGGACGAATAGACCTTTTGACAATATTTTCTCTAAACCGTCTTATCTGACTGGCTCAGTTCAACTGACAGTCCAGCTTCATCCCCAAAAAACCAACAGATTCTAATTCTGTTAGTCTTTCTATATCAATAAAAACTGAAGGAGTCACAAGTAATTTAAAACTTTTTCTTTGGTGAGTTTGTAAACACATTAGTTGGTTTTAATTGAATCTTTTTTTAAATTGTTATTAGACAAATATTGGGGGCTAGACTATTAAAGTATATAAAAATGTCCTGCTGCAGTGAATCACAGCTTTTATTACTATGAACAGTATACTATCATTTACTAATAGAAAAAGATTTTCCAGTGGAACATAGTCACCTAGGTCATTGATATAGACCAAGAAAAGAACATTTCAAGAGTAGACCTGTGGCACCCTCCATTTATAGTCTGTGAAGCTGACATGGTAGGTTTAATTTTACAGTTTCTGATGTTTGCAATTTTGGTAACTGATGATCTGCCTGTCAAATAAGATTCAAACCACTGATACACTATTTCACAAACACCCACGGAAGCAATCTTTTCCAACTATATTTCTGCTGACACAGTCGAAAGTTTTTGACAGATTGGCAAAGCATCTGATGATACTTACCAGCATCGATATCATCTGTGGATCTACTTACAAAATCAATCAAAGCTAATTTAGTAGAATTAATTTTCACAAAAGCCATTCTGACTTTTAAAATAATAAAAATTATTTTTTTCCATAAAATCTTTAAACTGGTCACATACTACCCTTTCGATACGTTTTGATATAACTGGCAAAAGTGATGTGGGTCTGTAGTTTTCTTTATTTGTATTACAATCCTTCTTAAAAAGAGGTTTTATTTTAGCCACCTTGCATTTGTCAGGAAAAATTCCATTCGTCAGTGAATCATTAATTACACAAATAAGTGATTTGGACTTGAGATGGACTTGAACTCATTGGGCAGGATTTAACAATTTTCATACTTGTACCATCTACACCAGCAAATGTTTTTGGCAGAAAACCGGAGAACAATTTACCAGCATCTTTCTCATTTAAAGGTTGAAATTTATTAAACAAAGTTTAATAAATTTCAAAAAAATGAAAGACAGACTGGGTTCACTGTGTTACTTATACTTTCTGCTATATTAGCAAAATAATTATTAAAAATATAAGTTGAAAAGAATTTATGACTATTCTGTTTTCTTCCTTCAAAATTAATTTGTTGTATTTACTGGTATTATTTTCTTTAGCACTACTATGAGGGTTGTCTGAAAAGTTTTAAGCCACAACATGTAGATGGCAGCACTCATCAACAAAAGTTAGGGAATGTATTCGCACATTCGTTGAAAGGTACTCACTAGAATTTCAGCCACTTTGGATGCTCAGTTGTTGTTTGATAATCATTTGAGTAAGTCATTGTGAGTGTTTTTTGTAAAAATGCGAAAAATCAAATATCGTGCCATGATTAAATATTTACTTTTGAAAGGAAATATGCCTACACAAATTAAAACCAAGTTGTATGCTGTTTACAAGGACTCTGTTCCATCATTTGCCACCGTGAAAAGATGGGCAGCTGAATTTAAACATGGTCATACCAGCATGGTTAATGATGAGCATTTGGCTCGGCCAAAAACTCCAACCACCACCAATATCATCAAAAAAGTCAGCAAATGGTACTGGATAACCAATGAATTAAGGTTAGAGAGATAGCAGAGGCTATGGAATATCGAAAGAACGTGTTTGTCATGTAATAACTGAAGAATTGGATATGTGTAAATTATCTGCGCATTGGGTGCCACATTTGCTCACTTTAGACCAAAAATGCATTTGAACGAACATTTGCAAGGCTCTGATGTAGCAGTTTAAGCAAAACAAATCAGATTTTTTATGTCAATTCATAACTGTAGATGAAACATGGATCCACCACTACACTCCTTTCTTCCTTTTTTCCTGTTTAGCCTCCGGTAACTACTGTTTAGATAATACTTCAGAGGATGAATGAGGATGATATGTATGAGTGTAAATGAAGTGTAGTCTTGTACATTCTCAGTTCGACCATTCCTGAGATGTGTGGTTAATTAAAACCCAACCACCAAAGAACACCGGTATACACGATCTAGTATTCAAATCCGTGTAAAAATAGCTGGCTTTACTAGGACTTGAACGATGGAACTCTCGACTTCCAACAGCTGATTTGGGAAGACGCGTTCACCACTAGACCAACCCGGTGGGTTACCACTACACTCCTGAGATGAAACAACAGTCAGAACAGTGGGGTGCAAAGGGTGAACCTGTTCCGAAAAAGGCAAAGATGGTTCCATCAGCCGGGGAGGTAATGGAGACTGTTTTTTGGGATAGTAATGGAATTTTGTTTATAAATTATCTTCAGAAAGATAAATAATAATAGGACAGAATTACACATCATTACTTGACAAGCTGAAGGCAGAAATTAAAAAAAAAACCACATTCGTAAAAGAAGAAAGTGCTTTTCCATCAGGACTCTGCAAAACAGGCATTTATGTATGCCTGTTTTGCAGAGAAAGATACCAGCTACTGTTTGGAAGGGTTAAAGAGGTTAGAGCATTGCTGGAAAAATTGTATCGACTTGAAAGGAGACTTTGTTGAAAAGTAAGACTACATTTGACAGAAAAAAATACTTCTTTCTGAGTCAAAACTTTTCAGACAACCCTCGTATTATTTTCCAAGCTATCTTGTTTTTATCTGAAGCGTTACTTAATTCATGTAGGATCTTTCTGATTTATGTTTCTGGATAGGCTTTACAGTTATTATATTGTAATACTTTTCATCCTGATCATTTTTAGTGTTGAGCCATTTTAAATACTGCTACTTCATTCTGTGTTTTATATTTAATATTTTATTATTCAGGGAAATTATTTTCTTTAATAAATTAAATTTTTTATTGATCATTGAGTGAGAGATATCAAAATGATAAGTTAGGCTATTGATAAATTGTTGATACTTTGTATTTGTATCCATGGCAGAATATACACACCTATCCACATTTCTTTTTGTAATATAAATTTCAGTTCAGCAATACTGATGTCATTCATCTTTCTGTTTAATTTTTAAATAAATTTTAGTTTTTTATATTTGGAATAGGTACTTCTAAGATTATAGCAGAATGGTCTGATATAAATGGCTGGAGAATGTGTGTCCTTACTTTCTCAATATTGGTCAGAAAATTATCAATACATGTAGACTTTGATACAGTAATACAGGTTGAAAATTATTTTGCAGTAACCAGGCCAAAACTGTGTAAGATATTACCAACATTTTTCACATTTTTCTTTTGGGAAAATATATCGAAATTAGAATCTCTTCTGATCACCATTTTAACAGTAAATTTCTGGATTTCTCTAGGTAGCTGTTTAAAATGCCCCAAAAAATAGTTTACCATACCATCTTCAGGACTTCTATATGCATAACTGACAAAACTGTGTTACTTTCATTATTTAGTGTAATTTTTACACTTGCACATTCAAGTATTTGCTCTACTGAAAGTTCACTACTTATATTTAACATTTTACATTGTTCAAAGTGGCAGTTATCCCTTAAAAAAATTACGACACCCCACAATTTACAATTTTCATTGAAAAAAGAACTCACAAGGATGTAGTTGTGGACCTGCAGAATTTTTAATTTTTCAATCACAAGTCCATGTTCACATTTTAAAAAAATTTTATTTGGTTTATTTAGTTAGACATGTGCCCAACATTTATATGAACTATGTTAAAATGATTATTTTTTAATTTCTTATTTTCAGTTTATGATACAATTTATTTGAGTTTACCTTGGATTTTTCACGACAAGAATAAAAGAGTTTTTTAATGTATGTTTTTTGTTTCCTTTAACTTTTTAAAATGCTGGAAATTATAGGATTAGGGGCTTTTAATTAACAGAGGGGAATCACTATTATAATTACTACTAACAACAGTATAGGTCGCTTAAAATTTTCTAGTGATAAGTATTCCAGGGGTTTAGTTGAATTGAGTATTTCATTGACTATTTATGTTTGCCCTTTATATTGAAATGCAAACCATGTTTAGTGTATCCAGTAATATCTATGTCGCTTGTATCAATAAAAGAAAGATGATTGGTTTCACAGGTTATTTCGTAAATAATTACATTCATCATATTAATCTTACTATAAAAAAGGTTTATCGTATCTGAAAGATGCATTTACAACATGAATGTTTGTTTTTATTGCTACTTTTTTAACCAATTATAAGTCAAATTGTTCAATTATAATATTAACATGTTTAAAATTTGTTATTTGTTCCGGCCATTATAATAGCGTGGTCTGAAAAGGTAAAATCTTCAGTCATTGGCTGCAAATTATGCCCTACATAATCAAATGGAGCACCAAGGCTGCAGCGAACTATAATTTCATACTTATGAGAGAACTTATCTTCAGTACAAGCTGTTTCATAAGCTTGTTATGATAAGAAAAATCTTTTTACCATGGCTATTGGAAACTACTAATATCCTGTTTTTTTTTTATAAGTACAAGTGTTAACACAATCGTTTTTATCATTAAAGGTAGAGTTATCCATTTCAACAGAGGTATTACATGGTGCTCCCATAGAAAACATTTTTGGGAGTATTAATTTCACTGAAATCAGTCAAAAAATCATTCAATGCCTCATATCTGTTTGTACATGCTATTTGTGCTGTTTCATCTGGTGCCTCCAAATTACCTAGAAGAGTATAGTTTGGGGTTTTCCTCTCATTTGCTTTAATTTGTATTTCAAAATCTTTACAAACACTTGTTTGATCTTTTCCTACTTTTATTCGTCAAAACTACATTTTTTCCAACTCTACCTAAAAAAATCTTTCAAGTCTAATTTTCTGTTTAAATAATTTTGTACTTTCAACTCTTAAATCAGTTAATTTTCTATTTGTCTCTTCTAATTGTTTGTTTACAGATAAGATCTCATTCCTTAAAAATGTCATGCCTTAGTAAATTTGGAACTATTTTATCATGATCTGAAATGCTGCTTCTTTTATTTATACTATCATTTTTTTAAAAATGCAACCTTCCTCACATTCCTCGCAAACCCATTTTGAAGAATCATATTTAAAATTTTTTAAATTATCCTCCTCAGCGGTAGTGCACCTAAGATGAAATATCTGTTACATACCTTTACAGTTTATAGTAACTGCAGATTTTTTTAGACCTTTCCTACAAACTAAAGAAAAGTAGCCGATCAAGGAAGTATAATTAAGTTAACAGGATAAAAACAACATTAAATTTAATAACTGTTAAACCTTACATTAAACTTAACAATGCTGTACATAAGTTCTGTCTGAATTGTTTCATTATATCTGACACACATTAAGACTAATTATTTCTCTGCATTTTCGTATTAATAGAAGTAAAATAACAATAAAATAATTGCTCTGACACATTGACAAAGGAACAACAAAATAATAATACTTAAATAAATAAAACCGATAATACAATATCTGTTCAGCAAATAACTGAACTTTATTTTTTTAATCTTTATTATTAATTTTACAGATTATTGGTCCTTGTCCCCTTCAAACACTGCTTTTCTCAGCAGTGTTTCCACTTAGCAAAGCAGTCCTGGATTACTTCATTTGAAATGGCCATTTCTAAGGTCCATGACAAATTTTTTTTACTGTGATCAGTATTCTCAAAACAGCATCCTTTCATCACTGATTTTAATTTTGGAAATAAGAAAAATTCACAAGGAACCAGGTCTGGTGAGTAGGGAGGCTGAGGGAGGACAGTCATCTGATTTTTGGCACAAAAGTGTCAGATGGACAAAGCTGAATGTGTATTAGAAATGATTAGGCGTATTGTCATGGTGAAGGAATCGTTAGTTGTTTTTCCACAACTTTGGTTTCTTTTTGCAGATTTTTTTCAAAATGCACAATTCCATTAAAACTGAAAAAACAGAGAGCATCACTCTGACATTGGATCGAGACTGATGTGCTTTCTTGGGGCATGGAGATAGATCCTTTGCCAATCCATTGTGATGATTGAACTTTTGTCTCAATTTTATGGCCGTAAACCCAGCTTTCATCTCCCATTATGATCCTTTGTATGAATTTTTCATTTTTATTGGCTTCTTCAAGAAATTGCCAATAAACAACCACTCAATGTTCTTTCTGCTGATTGGTCATCATATGGGGAACAAACTCTGCTGCAACTCAATGCATGTTCAATTTTTCAGTCATAATGTCATGGTATGATCCAATTGAGATGCTAACCTCTTCTGCAACGTCTCTGACAGTCAATCAGTGATGTACTCCCAACAGACATTGATTTTCTGAACATGGGTATCATGTTGAAGTCAAAGGCCTTACTGGTCGAGGGTCATCTTCAGTTGACTGACGACCACTTTTAAATTGTGAAAACCATTCATAACATTGTGTATGATTCAGAGCATCATCTCTGTAAGCTTCATTCAAAAGTTGAAACGTTTCTGTGAAAGTTTTCCCCAGATTTACGAAAAATTTTACCTTGTATTGTTGCTTCCAAAAATCACACATTACAAAAATCGCTACTAACACTTAAACACATTGCACTCAAATAATAATTACATAAAACTAAACGAGATACCAACAATCCAAGAAGATGTGGTTACAGATGAGGTTATGCAGAATACATTGCTGCCAACTGTACGTCACTAAATATCTCCATTGGCACATAATTAAAAATGTTCAATTATTTTCTGAACTGATCTTGTAGAAGTGAGGAAATATAGCTGAGTTTAATCTATTTTAATTCAAATTTTTCATTAATTGTATAAATATGTCTTTTCCTTATGCATGATAGGTTATGTGCAAGATTTAACCAATACCCAGAAAACAAACAGAATTCTAACTATACTCTGCTTTATAATTTCTTATCTTATCTCCAGCAGATAGTGTCCAGAAATATGTAATTAATTTGTACTAATGCAAATTGAAATAAGCTTTTACTTTTTTTTAAATTTTATTAAAATGTACACCATAGAAGCAGATTTTGCACAAAAATATTCAGTGTAATAAACTGAAGAAATACATACCAAACTAAAAAATATTACCGTAGTAAAATAAAGATTTCTCAGAGCACTAACAAAATATGTATCCTTATTGCACTAAATCACTTCTATCTTACAGTAATACTCTATATTACTATATATAAAATAATACTATATAGTAAAAGTAAGTAAATAATTGAATGAATGTATAGATACACTTTAGTTATTCTATATGTTTGATTAACTTATTTGGGACTCTTTTTTGGGAATGCTCGTAATTGCTAGGGTGAAATCTGAATCATTATTAGACTGCTTCATGAGTAATTTAAGATGGATTTATTTATATTTTTTATTTCCTTAAGAGAAAATCTTGAAGATCATGCCCTCATCTTTTTTTCAAATTTTATTCATAAGTCAATGTCTTTAACGTCAACAGATATAGTCCATGCTTTTTTTGTATAAAATTTATACTGTTTCATTACAGTCCATTTCTATATCGTTTCTGAATTTGGTTTGTTTTTGGGTTTATTACATGTTTTGAAATAATTCTAAGAGATTCCCAAGTTATAAAAATAGAAATACTAGGAGAGAAATTAGAAACAAGTGAATTCTTTTGTCAAAAATACAGCTTTACTGTAATGTACTGTATTCTTTCTTCTCAAATGTCAATAAAGAATCTTATAAATCAGTGGATGATTCAGTAATGTTATTTGCTGATGATTTTATCAATTTTATAAATCTTGTTATGTTTGTATATAACTATTTCATCTGAATATTGTAGAACAATTATGTGAAGGCCTGCTTTAATATTTTTAAATGGAATTTTTTATATGCCTATCTTTATTAATTTTTTTTTTTTTTAAATCCGGTGTTTTCACTGTTAGGGTAGTGTAATGATAGCTAGTGTTTGTTAAATATAAAATAAAGTATTTAAAGCTCTACTGTTGCATCAAAAATTAATTTACAATTTTAATATTTAGTTGATAGTATAAATTACAATTTATGAAACAGGAGTTGTTTTTAAATCTTTTATTCAAAAACACAGGTAAGGCAGCTTCTGAGTGAATGTGTTTTAGTAGTTGTTTGAATCCAGCAAATGACAGTGAGCTCTGTTTGCCACCCTAGAAGAAATAAGGGAACATATGTTTTTAATAATGTTTATTATTTTCTTAAACAGTATTTCAATTTTATCTTTTATTACATATTTTTTTTTTTTTTTTTGTAATAAATTTATGTAAATGAAATGTATTATCATGTAAATCTTACAAAATATTTTTTATTGTTTTGATTACAGTTAGTTCTGGAAATAACTTATTTTATTATTCTCAACAGAAGAGATATGTGGGCGAGCAGTATTACCAAATCCATTAGTTGTAGGTGGAAGACCTATACGTCAAAGAGAATGGCCATGGTTGGTAGCAATTTTCATTTCGCAGTCATTAGACTTACAGTTTCATTGTAGTGCAACATTGATTTCCAATCAGTTTGTTGTAACAGGTTTGTATGATTATAATGAAAGTGAAATTTATGTTGGTGGATAAAAAATTTCAATTGTCTTAATGATCATGATTGTTTTCTCATTGGAATATGGTCAATGTGTTGACAAAATGTTGCCAGGAGTGTTAAGAGGTGGGTTGTAATTGCTTCTTTTTAATGCTGCCCTTATTGATTGTTGATGTCAGGGTAGCATAGTGGTTAAACGTTTTTGTGTAAAATATATAAAGATCAAGATGTTTGTGAACTAGTTTAATGTAATTATATCACTTTCTCAGTTCTATCCTGGCCACTATTTGTCTGATAGTTTTTAGCATTCTAACTTATAACATATTTTGTTTGGGCAAATGTAGGGAGTGACATTGTTATGACCAATTATTTTTATTAATTAGGAATGAATTTTACCTAATAAACCCAACTAAATTAAGTTTAAATCGCACAGATTTCCTGATCTTTGGTTATCTATATAATACTTTCAGTATTTTCTTCTTTATTTAATAATTTTATTCTAGGATTATCAATTTTAATATTCATCCGTACTTAGCAAATATATTTTACTGTTGACTATCACAGTAAATTTTATCTCGTGTAATAAATATTCAAATACTTGACAGATAACATGATTGGGATCCTGATAATTGGCATTATGCTGTATTATCACCTATCTGAAAGGTCAGTCACAATCAAGTGTTTGAAAAAATTAAATAAGACATTTAAAACTTAACTAAATTTAGACCCATTTCATGTCCATTAAATTGGTAAGTACATTTAAAAAACAAACTATATGTGGATGCTGGTTATAAATCTGTTAAGTGGACTGTATAATAAAATGACACATTTTGAACGTAACTGTCACTGATTGACATCTTTTTGTATAGATTGACACTCCATGGTAATTGTATACCATTACACTAAAGAAACTTTGTGATTAAAACATAACAGATCGATGTTATGTCAACTTCATGAACCCAACTAAACTCAGCTCAGAGCAGCACACATGAATAAGGGATGGGAAAACCCCCACTACACCATACACACAGATACGCATAAACATAGAAAAATATCCAACAGTATGTCTTTGTGTTATGTTATGCAGTTATGATGTAATACATGATAATATTACATAATGTGAATTGTATAATAACTGGTGTGTGTGTGTATATATTATATATATATATATATATATATATATATATATATATATATATATATATTTACACACTTGTATATATTTATGTTTTATCATTTGTTTGTTTCATTTTTTTTTTTTTTAATTTTATAAAAACTAATGGGACATTTCATAAAACAATACAACTGAAAATCTTTGCAGCTTGTGAACTTCTTCATGTACAGTTTTTTAAATTGCTGCTGCATTTTTCTGGTACATTAGATATTAATGTATTCATGATTTTCTGGTAGTAATATTTATTTACTTTCCATTAACTTAGTCCCAATAACTTCATCACTTTATATTATAGTGGAAATAAAGTTCCATTAACTAAAGTTCTTTTCCTTAATAAAGTGGAAATCTTTCTGACACAGCTGCATCCTTTTCTTTTTTTAGAATATTTACCTTTGAAAAGCAAAAATGGAGAAAAAATGTCATTGAAGAATTACAGTGGTTTTAATGAAAAATATTAATGATACATCAATGGGGATAATTTCTTCTTCTTTCTTAGTCTTACTGGGGACAATTTGACAACAGCAAATTACATTTATTTTAATAATGCAGACTTATAAAATTGGTCATATTTCAATATAAAATTTGCTTTTTCTGGCCTTTAACCTAGAAATGATTGCTGCCTTGAAAGGAATTCTATATTAGTAGGTAATATTAACATTAATTGAACTGCACCAGATAGTTAAGAAATATTATCGTTCAGATATTAGTCTATTACATAGTTTTATGTGTGTATTCTTCTGTTTTGAGTTATTTTTAAATAATTAGAATGAATACTGTATGCAACAGTATTATACTGCAGTTTATTTTTCTTACTATATAAGTACTTGTATTGTATACAATTCATTCCCCTGCTGCTGTATGTAATTTTTTACACCGTAAAATATTCCAAAATTTATGGTAAGTTACCATGAAAATATGCTCTATTAAATGTGTATGTTACTTTTTTGTAATTTCTTCTTTCAATTAAAATAAAATGTCTCTACTTTGTTAATGATCCAAAATAGAAAAAAAGTTGTAAAAGTTATTCCACTTCCTTACATTTTCTTTTTATTTGGCAACAACTAGTGAGTGCAAATAACCAAAACTACAATAGTAAATCTTTGAACAACAAGCTATAGTTTAACACAGACTAACTTTTCAGTTTTGTGACAGAGATAATAAATTGATTAGCTTTACCACAACTATATTGATATCTTATTCAACCATAACAATATTTTAAAAAATGTATTTATTTTTATTAATTCTTTATGTTAAAAATGCAATTTAACTTTACTTTTAATATTAAGATCTTGGATGTCTACACCAGTATTTTAATGAGGAAGCTGAGATGTATGAAATGGTTAAAAATTCTAGACTTGGGAATCTAACCTGAACCAATCTGTGTTTTTATACATGATGGATAAAAATTATTTATTACACTTTTCAAACAAACTGAACTAAATTTATTAAATACAGTTTTTAAAAGTCATGGATTCTAACTGTCACTCTTGCAGCCTTCTTTTATGACTGAGCATGTTTTTCACCCAAAAAAAAGTCTGCGACTGATTCTGCCGTTCTCATCCTGGTGTCAGAGCTAATGTTAGAATTTGGTTATAATGTATATTGAATTTGAATTTTGCTTCTCATATAATATACCATTTTTTTTTTTTTTTTTTGTATATTTCATAATATTCAAGTTTATTGAGATTTTGTCTTTGATGTACATGTGTGCACATGCATATCAAGGTTAATGGATTTATGATTTGCATATATGAGATGGTAGGCAAACGTTAACTTGATAAAAGGTTTTAAGCACTTTTTTATCTTTGTTTGAAACTGCATCTTGTTTGACCAGTGTAAAACTTTGTAGGAACAGCAATTCAATTCATATATTCCAGGAACGTTATGTTTGTTCAGCAATTATGCAATGATTTTTCATTTTTTGTTATGAAACCCATATTATATCCAGATTTTTAAAATTTGTGAACTTTTTCTCTGATCCTTTGCTCGTTTATGTAAATGTGAACATATTTTTTTTTAATCTTTATTTTATTTTATTTATTTCATGAAGGAGTGTGCCAACAAGTGTGTTTTTGATCCTATGTATGCTAGGTATTTTGTAGTGTTGAGCTGTATATAGTCTTCAGGAAACACAGGTATATTGAGCAGTTTGTGGAATCATAAAATCACTTGCTATAATATCAGCTGTTGCTAAGTTGAGAGAACAGCTCCACCAGTCACTTAAGGTTGCCACAAGAATGACTGAAAGTATTACAAATTTTAAAAACTCTTTATTCATTATATTTGATTCATTTGAAATGTTGATAGTTTTAAATGATAACATTACTGAATTTAATTTGCATGCATTGAAATCTTTTTATAATGAGTTTTAAAGAACAGATTCAGTTATTTTTGTGATTAGTTAATTGTATCTGGTTCTGTTTGCTTTGTAGTAGTTTTATCAGCAATGTATTGTTTCATTAATTCATCTAATTTTATTATTTATGACATACTGGTTAAATTATATTTGTTGTTTTACACAGCTGGTCATTGCATACATCATGAAGATATTGGGAAACTCACTCCAAATGCCATATTCATTTATTTAGGTAAATTCAATTTGAAAAACTGGCTTGAGCAAGACTCATTACTTAGACAGGTAAGATAACCTTGTATATTTTAACTATTGTATATGTTCTTCTTGGTCATTCAGACTTTGACTGTTGGTAGTCAGTGTACAATGGCACATCATCTGATATTTAATACTATTGAAATTTCTTTGTAATACATTTCCTACAATTTGATTAATAAAAACCATGGTTTTGATAACTTACAAGAACATGGGGTAGAACCCAGTCACAAGCAAGTTCAATCATAAATAAGCGGGTAAACCATGCAGAAAATTCAGCATTTACCCTTAAAACTGAGATTGTGGCTACCTTATCCTATGTGACAAAGGTGGCATTTTTCATCTTTAACATTTACCCCTGGATAACAGATGTGGCCAGTAATAATAATGTGCGATAGGGGATCTACATATAAGCAACCCATCTGCACTCATCAACAATACTTTGGGAAACTAGTGTTTGAGAAGTGTGCAGGAATATGAGCAAAAGCTAATCCCTACTTTGACCCTGGTGCACTTAGCACTGAGTGGGATATTTCCTGTGAACAATCAGTATACTTACTTAGATTGTGTAAGTCAAATTTTCCTATAATTTTGATGTATTCTTTAATAAATGCAGACATGTTGTCTGGTTTAATCTCAGTTCATTCTATTTTATTTTTTTTCAGCAAACTCAGGTACTCTATGTACTTAAAATATTAAGTACCAGTATTTTGTGAAAATGATTTTGTCATCCAGTATTAAACTGAATTCAACTCACTACCTGGAGGGTCCTTGAAGGAAATCAGGGTGGATTTATTTGTCTTGTTTTATGATTCTTCTATGAGTAAATTGTTCCTTTTCACCTTGATCTACTTCCTATTCTCAATCTCTTTTGATTTAGAATACTGTAAGGGTTTTGGACTTAAACCTTCTGGTTGTGGGTACTAAGGATGTAGGGATTTCTAGTTCTATATCTTCGTGTTAATATGGTTTTATAGGGATAAAACCATATTAACACGTCTGTGGGACTGCCTGGTGAGTATGTATCCTGTTAGTTGGTTGAGTAATCCAACCTGACACTTAAGTGCTTATCAAGTAAAGTTGGACCTTCTAATTTCTCATTATATATGTACATTAGTTATGTGGTAAAAATCAGTGGCAAAGAAAAAAATTCACTAATCATAAAACACAGATTAAGGAATTAAGTATCCTGAAAAATGATAATAGATCAAATTTTCAGTAAATCATTCCAAACATTTCACAGATTTGTACATTACAAAATTATCTAATTATTGTACTGTTAAAAACCAAAACATAAGTAACTTTAGCCATATGTAATTAGGTTGTACATAACTTTTTTCAGGCTCTAGGTGTATATGTTCATCCAAATTACAACAAACATAACTTCTCATCAGATTTAGCATTAATAAAATTTAAGCCTGTAACGTTTACTGCATATATTAGACCAGCATGTCTATGGAGTGGTTCATCTGACTTGAATCCATACATTGGAAAGATAGGCACAGTAAGTTATATGCTAATTAAATTACATTGTTTTTTATTATTTGTGAAAAAAGATTGTGTACTAATCCAAAAATTGGGCATTTAATTAATAATTCTTCAGTTAATTTCATATCTACAGTGAACGTTGTTTATAATGAAGTAAAATACTATGTAGTTTATGAAAAGGGAAAATTTTTATTTTTTTAAGATAAAAATGTCTTATAATGTTTTTATCCTAATGTCTTGTATGTTACAAGACATTTGATAAGAAAAACTGAATTTAACCCAATGATGTCATATTTTAATGCCTACGTAGCTGACTTGCATAGGAACTTAATCCTCTTTAAATCCCCTGGCAGTATGTTGGAGAGCACATACATAAAAAATCATGTAAAATCAACCAATAAGGATTTTTCACTGAAAATGTCCCACAGTTTCAATTACATTTGTTTTTCTCTCTGTTAGCCTCCTATATAAATCTGGAGAAGAATACAAATTATCTAAAAACAATGTGTGACCTCGGTCCAATAATCATTCACACATGTCGATCACAACATTAGTACTGGCAGGAAGAGTAGGATTTATCACATCATCGCCTACAGAAATTTTGAAATATAAACAATAGCCTGAACTAGATTCACAAATTTTGTAAAATTTTATTCCATATCTTGATCATTTAGATCCTATTACATTGCACAAATGAAAGGCGACCTCTGAATTTCATTAGACTTTCATCCAAAGCTATGTTTTGAGAAGGGAGAAATAATTTGGAAAATTGTGTAGAAAAATGTACATTAGGTCTAATTTTCTTTTAGTTTATCATTTTCATTGTTGTCAATAGTGAAATCCAAGAAATGTAAAATTACCTTGAATCTGTCTCTGCTCATTGTTTCACAAAATATGGGTGTATCAATGCATCTATTTTTACTCCAATACAATTGGATACATGATTTTTGCACCTGTGACATCAAAATTACTATAGCAAAATAAGCCCTAATTTCATCTGCAGTAGTTTGAAACCATTTATCGTCACCTTTCAACTTTTTCTTAATGGGATTGTTCAGTTGCTTCGTAGCGTATGTATTAGTTTCATCACAAAGTTTCCATATATTCCGAAAAACTTTTGGAGTTCTGAAGGTGGATCTGACTCAAACTTATTCAATAAATCTTCACAAATGCCACTATGTTTGGTAAAAGAATATATAATGGATAATTTTGAGTTTTTGTCCAATTTCAATCCCTTTTGTTTTTTTCTGCGTTGCAGTATGTATGCACTTAAAAGGGCCTAGTGCATCATCATTATTATCATCGCTTTCATCACTAGATTTAATGGAACTATCACTGCAACTTTCTTCAGACTTTGATTCATCATCAGAAAAATCATTAAATTCATTATCACTGTTTAGAACGCTTTCTAAATAGTTTGTCAATTCTTCCTCATCATCACCATGAAACCTTTTCTCTGCCATGATGGTTATTCAGGTCATCAAAAAATTACAAAGCGATCATTTTATTTCGATAAGAAACAGTGAGCGAGGTTAGAAGGGGGGGTTTACAAAAATCACATGTCACCACTTCACTTCAGAATATATTACAATGCCACGTATGAGCTACAAACTGAAATATATGCATGCATATGTAGCACTGCAGCATTGCGACCTGAGGTCATCATATGACTTACGGGACAAAAAATCACGTGACAACCTCTGGGTGTCATGTTTTGTATGGGTTAATATCATATTTAAATTTTTTCCTTGTGTATTATTGTTTTACATCCCAATTTACTTAAAGGGAACTTATACAATTCACATTAATTCTTTAAAAATATCCTTTAGCCCTGAGGTAGGTAATCCCCACGTCCGGAACACAACATCTACGTTCCACGTCCAGGGCGGAAACAGCTGTGCTTACGTACAATACTTATAGCTGGCTAACGGGGTTCCGAGTAAATTCCTCGGTTATGCTTCTTACTTTTGACCTGGTTCCAACTTCAGGTCACCAGACGGATTGGATTTTTCAGCCACCTGCAGGATATGGACAAACAAACGATTTGGAAATGGATTCATACCACCATTAGAGCTGGCGATGTGGCGGTCACGGTTGAAGTTATTTGCAGGTGTAACGGACGCCTTTCGCTGTCCACATGTCCCCCGCGATGGCAAGCATGTTGTTAAGGTGCCCATGTTTTTCGGGGCATGGGAGCCCTGAAAACCTCAGAGTGTAAGGACCTGGAGTCAGTGCAGAGACTGCGCATCCGCTCTCTGCCAAGACATATGCCGGTTCCACCGGAGTACCAGAACGGACCTCCAGGGTTGGTAGCCCTGGAGTGGGGGTGTACCCTGGCGGCTAGCCTTACTACAGAAGGGATCAAATGTTCATGCAAGCTGAACAACCAAACGTGACAGAGGGTTCACTTAAACACCCTCGTCTAGAACCGGCCGTTTCGCCTGTGGCAAAACGGAGAAAGAGTGTAGAGTTTAAGAAAATTGAAGATGAAGCTAGAAAAAGCTTACATAAAGCTTTTTTCAAGAATAGTAATGTTCCAAAGCCTAAGTATCTGGTCATTACAGAGGAAGATGGTAATTTCTCAAGAGTGAGTCCTTTTCTCATTGCTCGAGAAATAACTAAATGCGCTGAAGGCCCTGTGAAGGAAATAAGAAAAACCTTTAATGGACTTCATGTAGAGACTGTGAATGACGCACAGTCTCAGAAGATCCTAGGGCTCCAAAAGATAGGAGATTTTGCTGTACGCGTCGATCCCTACGGCACGCTCAACACCTCAAGGGGTGTTGTGGTCTGTCGGGATCTTCTTAACTGCACGGAGCAGGACATTGTCGAAGAATTAGCACCGCAAGGAGTATTAGAGTGTCGGAGATTGAACATGAGAAGGAATGGCGAAGTCGTCCTACCTTCAGCCTCTCATGTTCTTACTTTTAACCGGCCAACTTTGCCGGAGAAGATAAGAGCGGGCATACACCGATTAGACATGCAAGCATTTGTCCCGCAATCAATGCGATGTTTTAAGTGCCAACGCTTTGGCCACACCGCTGTTAGGTGTGAGAGACCGCAAATATGCGTGTGCGGTGATGAAGTACATGAAGGAGAGCCATGTAAGGAGCCTCCTACTTGTATTAACTGCAAAGGACAGCATTCCTGTAGATCCAGGAACTGTCCTGTATACAAAGACGAAGTAGCTGTGCAGGAAGTAAAAACCCTGCAAAAGGTCAGCTACTTTGAAGGAAAGAAGATTGTGAATGCCCGCAGACCTAGAGCCACAACAACCTATGCTCAGGCTGCAGCTGCTACTCCTGCTCCTGCTCCAGTTGCTGTTGATGAGAATGCAATCAACAAACTTGCACCTACTTCGGCTGGCTTAATTGAAAGGATCATTGAAAATAAAATGAAGCCTTTCAGCAGCAAAGAAGCTATTAAGCCAAGAATAATTGTACAGCCTCCTGCAGATACATCTTCAAAACAGAAAGTTGCTCCTGACCAAAAGAAAATTTATGTTAAACCAGAAGTTCAAGTCCGTCTTAGTGAGATATTAGATGATCAGAAGAAAGTGATTCCTTCGCAATTCGTTATGGAGGCTCCCAAGCCTCCTGTAACTGAAGTGGCCTCAAAGGCCACAAAAAACCTCAGAGGGGGTTGAGTGTTCCCCCTTCCACAGGCGGTAACCAGTGCTGCTCCCGTGTCAGGGGTCGGCCAGTTAGCCGCCTCTCAATCGGCGCCTGAAACCGGCGCCGATCCATGCCCGTCGTCCTCCGCGGCTTCTGTTGTCTCCGATTCGAAGACTGGAAGCTATACAGGCGACGACGTTCTCCGCGAACACGATGCTGTTCGCAATATTGAGAAAAAAATAAAATAGGATGGCCGAAAGGAAAACCTAGGCTATAATTTAATTTAAAATCAGCGAGTCGATAGTACAATGGAACATCAATGGATGTTTTTCAAACATCCATGAGCTCCTACGCTTGGTACATGATGTAGACCCGATTTGTATATGTCTGCAAGAAACACATTTCAGCCGAAATGAAAATTTTAAATTAAAAGGATATGATATATTTCGGCGAGATCAACCGCCAAATGTAAGAGTTAGAGGTGGAGTAGCCATATTAACATCGACCAGAGCTACCGCCGAAGCTGTTGATCTAAATACAAACCTACAAGCGGTCCCCGTTAGAATGAAGCGTCCGCTACAGGTCACTGTTTGCAGCATATACCTGCCGTACTTTGATTGGAAGGAGGATGACATAACACGATTAATTTCTGAGCTTCCCCCACCTGTTTTACTGGTGGGTGGTTTTAATGCTCATAATTCTCTTTGGGGATCTGATCGAGTAGATCCCCGTGGAAGAGAATTGGAAAGGTTCCTGATGAATTCTGAACTTATGCTTTTAAACGATGGGTCAGGAACCTTTTTCAATGCCAGAGATGGATCGACGTCCTGTATAGATCTTGCACTCATAAGCGGATTGATAGCACCGAGGTACAGCTTCCATGTTTTAGATGATTTGCATGGAAGTGATCATTTCCCGGTGCAAATTGTAACTGATGTTACAAGAAAAATATATCCCATCTCTAAAAGATGGTTGTTAGAAAAGGCAGATTGGACGAGCTTCACAGCTAGAACGATACTCCCTGAAACAACTAGAGTTATCGGGGACGATGTCGATGCTATAACAAATGCGATACTTGAGTTCATCGAGATTCATTCCCAAAACATCTGGGAAACTTACGAAGAAACCCGTTCCATGGTGGAATGATGAAATAAGTGAAGCTATAAAAAGAAAGAAAAGGCGTATAACGCCTTTAAGAAAAGTCCTACCTCAGAAAATCTTATTGCCTTTAAGAAATACAGGGCGTATGCAAAACGTCTCATGATAGACTCGAAGAAACGATCCAGGCAGCAATACGTGTCATCTATCGACAGAACCACTACTACATCAGATGTTTGGAGGAAAGTGAAGCCGATTTGTGGGCGTAAAAATTTTGCGCTCATAACTAGCCTTCAAGATGAAGATGGAACTAAGGACACTCCAAACAAAATCGCAGAGCTATTGTCCAATCACTTCGAGAAGGCCAGCAAAACGGCCAACTACGAGGAAGGTTTTCGGACCCAAAAAGAAGAACTTGAAGGTCTACTAAATTTCAGAACTGAGTATAATTACTCATATAATGTACCATTTAAAATGGAAGAATTTGTGAAAGCGTTGGAAAAAGCAGGCAACACAGCTGCTGGTCCGGATGAAATCCATTATAATATGATCAGGCAGCTGAATCCCACTGCAAAACGCAGATTATTAGAATTGTATAATCAAATATGGCGGGATGGAATGTACCCGCAGCAGTGGAAAAAAGCTCATGTTGTTCCAGTACCAAAGAAAAAGAAAAATTTAACAAATCCCAATAGCTATCGTCTTATCTCCTTGACGTGCGCTATGGGAAAAATATTCGAAAAAATGATCAATAATCGACTTGTTTGGGTTTTGGAAAAAGAAAACCTGATATCACCATATCAAGCAGGTTTTCGTCAATACCATTCTACCACTGATCAAATGATTAACTTAGAGAACGTTATATGTAACAGCTTTATTACAAGGAAACATTGTGTCGGGAGTCTTCTTTGATCTTCAGAAGGCTTTCGATATCACCTGGCATCATGGTATAATGCTCCAGATACATGAATGGGGCATTCGTGGCAAACTACCAGTCTTATTGAGCAACTATATGAATGACCGTACTTTCCAAGTACGTGTCGTATGGGCTTTTCCTGCCCATATAAATAATAAACTTTTCATGATCATCCAATGGCTGCAGTATATGAGCGTCGTGCTACCTATTTCAGACCAGCCGAAATTAGGTACCATGAATTAAGAAGGAAATACAAAATTGCTATTCCAGATACAATAGCAATTTCCACAAGAGAAATACCGCCATGGCTTTTGCCAGCAGTAAATACAAGGTTGGGCAACCGTCAGTAGTTACGAAGAACATATTAGAATTTATACTGACGGTTCTAAAACCGAACATGATGTTGGATGCTCCATATATGTAAATGGAGCCATATATGACATATATATGTGTTATATATATAACACTGGCCATATATGTATATGGCCAGTGTTTATACGGCAGAACTTACTGCCATTCAGTAAGCTCTTCGCTTCACAGAACATTATTGCGAAGAGAGAGTGCTAATTTGTTCCGATTCTCTAAGTGCACTTGTTGCAATTCGGAATAAAAACATTAAGGATGTCCTAATTTCAAACATCCTGTCTATTTTATACGTTTTAAATCAACAAGGACAGCGATGCGTATTTGTATGGACTCCAGGGCATGCTGGTAGTACAGGTAATGAGAGCGCAGACGAAGCTGCCAGAAAGGCAACAGTCTGCGATGATTTGGATGCATTTCCTGTAAGAGTGGCAGATGTTAAAAACTGTCTAACTAACGTAGTTAAAAACAAATGGAATACTGAATGGAGGAGTTAAATACAAAATTAAGCTCAGTTAAAACTTCTCCATATAAATGGAAAAGCGACGTGAGGTTGACTCGCCGAGAACAAGTAGCTGTGACCAGACTTAGAATCGGTCACACGCGATTAACAAATTCATATTTGTTAACCGGCGAAGAGAGACCAATGTGCGGTGTTTGTAATAAAACACTGACATTCAAGCAACTAATAGAAGAGTGTACCATATATGAGGACCTCAGAAAGAGGTTCCGTCTTAGAAATGATATTACTGCTGATCTGGATAATGGAAATGAAGAAAAGATAGTTGCATTTTTACATGCTAGTGGACTTCTTAGAAGTCTATAAAAGTGAAAAATTTCAAAGCTGTGTTAAAGAATCTCTAAGAGGTAGTTTCATTTAAATGTGGAATTCTCGAAGCGTGGCACGTGTAGTGACGGGAGGTAGCCCTCTTGCCTAGGCCATCCTGGCTCGTCTGCATTCAAGAGCAGTGAGTCGGGGTGTGTCCAATGATGGCATGGGGGACCCTCAAGGGTAAACTGAGGGTGCAAGGCTGTGGGTGGGCGTGGTGCATGCCTATAGCTTATTTATAAGGAAGAGTCAACTGCCACGGCGCCCTGGCGCGACTGATATACTGCTCAATGGCGGTTCTGGTCGCCCTGAGGGTGCTTAAACAAACTATAAACGAGACAGGTAGAAGGAAATGGTATTGATAAGTTGTATTTTTAATTTCATGGTCTTTTGAGAACCTTATCTCAAATTTTAATATCGGGGCCCTTTACACCGCGTAAGTGTTGTGTTTGTCCTTGTCTTTTGTGTTTTAATGTTTTTGTGTAGTTTATGCTTTTAAATAAAATGTAAGGGCCCTTTACACCCTTACATATGATGATCCTGATGGTGATATTAACTTCTTTCTAAGAACGTGACGAGGGCTAATGACCTTAGTAGTCGATGCCCGTAAAAATTCAAGAAAAAAATATATCCTTTCTTCTGCTTTTTTCCTGTTTTGTAATTTCATGTTTCCATAACTTTGTTGAGAAATATAAAAAAATTGTGATTTAGTCTCTTGATTTTAAAACTAGATCATGACATACCAGCATTTGTATTTTCAATTATATGAAAAAATAGCAATTAATTTCACTTTTTTAAGCAAAATAATTGATTCTTGAAATAACCTAAATTCAAAAATGCATATTTAAATTTTAAATGAACAAAATAATTGAATAGCATAAATAATAAGAGAATTGTCTTTATAGAAGATTATTATAGTAAAAAAAATGTTGCTAATACTTATCCAAAACAAGGACTAGTTGAAGGAAACAGAAATATATCAAAGACAAAATTATAAGAAATGCAAAACTATCAAGAATGTAAAAATAAAGCAAATCTGGATTTGGGAAAGCAAGTATTTAAAATGTTGGAAAAGACTGATAATTACTAAGTGTAATTGTCTGTTTGAATTAAATTTTAAACTTCAAAAAGTACTTTTAGGTATACTCATGGAAAAGATGTTATTTTATTTCATTTCAGTTCAAGCACCATTTATGATTCACATATCAGGATCCAGTTAACCATTACTTTGCACTTGTTAATGGTATTTTAGAGTTTTAAGATTTTAATCCAGTATTTCTGTATAATAAAATTCTAATTCCTGTGGACTCAGTTCTTCAAAAAAGATAGTTGGATGGCATTATTAAACCAATAACTTCTAAATAGCCAAATTTATTCAGTAGTTCAAAGTAGTTAGGTGTCACTGTATTACCTAAGTTTGCTGTGTAATTGCAACAAATATATGGAATAAAAAATATCTAGTGTTAAAAATAATGTTGTATCTGTTTATGTTATTTAATTTATAATTAAAAATTACCTATAATGTAGGAGGGGTAATCAGCTTTACAAGGCTTAATTTTGGTAATCCAAATAACTTTTTCCATAATTAGGATTAAAAATATCATAATTTGTACTATAATATACTGCTAGAGGCCCAATCAACCTCAATCAGAGGCCTCTGTGGGTTAACTGTCCTTTTCCCTTCCTACTGGTTTATTGCTTCTTGCTTGGGCAAATACCGTGGGAGTTGTGTCAGATGCCTTGGTTTCATCTATGACATCATGCTGACATCTGGTAGCTGAAAGGACAGCCACTTTTTTACCAAGCTTAATGGGCAAGCAACCCTGTGTGCTTGTGAAACTGTTAG